>NC_133666.1:665617209-665917209 GCF_037893015.1 Macrotis lagotis
GTACCTCTGAGTTGTTTGCATTTGCACTTCTCCCATTATTAGTGATTTAGAGCAATTTTTCAGATGGCTATTTATAGCTTCTATTTCTTCTTCTGAAAATTGCCTGTTCTTATCCTAGGACCATTTATCAATTAGATGCTAGGATGTTATGATCTTAAAGACAGATTCTAACTCTAAAATTCTTGACTGATTTGATTTTTTTTGAGAAAAACATTCAAAAATATATAAATCTAATTTCTCAATCAATATAGAATCTCAATATTTTGCTCCTCACCATGTGAGAGGCATAACTTGGAGGGTCTCAGAGCATGGCTTGGAGAGTGTTAAATTGAATATAGATCGATGTAAATTTTGTATTTTATTGCTAAACTTTCAAGGATTAAGAAAAGCACCACCGGCACTTGTTAGCTTATAAAGAAAGTCAAGCATTTTATATTCATCAAATGTGGCCCCAGAAGGGATTTGGACTTGTTTATCTAGTTTAAAAAAAAAAAGAAACCAGCATATGGTGCCAGGCAGTTTTTCACATAAGTCCTAGGCTGGAACATTGAACCTGCTCAATGGAAACAGAGCTCATTGGGTGCCACAGTCACCAAGGTTGCTATGACAAGCTAAGGGGAAGTGGGATTTTGCACAGAAATTAATCAAATAAAAGGGGAGCACATTGGCAGGAGAAACATGAGCTCAGGGGTGGGGGTAGGGTGGGAATAAGTATTCCGAAGAGTTCTGATTTTTTTAATTTCCCTAGAAACTAATGAAAAAATCCATAGGTTTAGAGTTGGAAGGGCCTTCCCAGTTCAATCCCTTCCTTTTCCAATTGAAGAAACTGAGGCCCACAAATATTGAGGTTGTAGGTTCCTAGGACAATCCAGAAATCCTCAACCTCTTTATTTTACAGATGAAGAAACTGAGACCCAAAGATATTAGGAACATAGAGCAAGAGCTGGAAGGGACCTCAGAGACTATCTTATCCAATTCTTCATTTTACATGTGAGGAACCTGAGGCAAACAGGGTTCAGTGATTTGCCCAGGGTCACACAGATTTGTACTCAGGAATAGAAGGAGTCTTCCATATGCTAAAACTGGCTCGCTATCCACTTTATCACTTAGTTGTTTACAACCAGGAACTCATTTAATTAATCAGCCTTTGATTAATTACCTGCTAGGGGCAGCTAGGTGGTGCAGTGGATCAAGTACCTGCCCTGGAGTCAGGAAGACCTGAGTTCAAATCCGGTCTCAGACACTTAATAATTACCTAGCTGTGTGACCTTGGGCAAGCCACTTAACCCCATTTGCCTTGCAAAATCCTTAAAAGAGAGAGAAAGAGAGAGAGAGAGAGAGAGAGAGAGAGAGAGAGAGATCAAAAACAAAACTCAAGAAAAATAAATTTTAAAAGTATGCTTCAATCTATTCAGACAACACCAGTTCTTTATCTGGAGGTAGCATCTTTTTTATTGCTATCATTTGTTATTATATCACCTAAATTCTCATCATTATCATTCTCATTAGCATGTATAGAATTTTTAAGGTCTATACAGCACTGTACAAGTTACAATCTCATTGAATTCTCACTACCCTGGGAGGTGTTATTGATATTCCCATTTAATAGATGAGGAAACAGGCAGACAGAAGTGAATTGGCTTGTCCAGGATCATACAGCTAATAAGTATCCGAGACATGATTTGAACTCAGGACTCCCTAACACAAGATGTGACACTCTAAGCAGTGAGCCACCTAGACATCCTTTTCTTTCTGGATACTGCCCTGAGCAAAGGCCTGACTTCTTAGCACAGAAAGAGAATGAGGCAGAACACAAATTTATTGATCCACTTCTATCAATGTGTTCACTTGTAGACTAGCTGGAAATCTTATTTAGAAAAATCCCCTGCTCCAGGCAATCTGCGAAAAATCTTCCATAGTAAATGGCAATACTGACTTATTCTGAATACATAATTGATTAAAGATCTTAAGCATTAGTTCCACAGATAAGATTTAAACTCAGATCTCTCTCGATTTTAATTTTGATGCCATTTCCATTTCACCTCATTGACTCTCTATCCTCACTTATTCCATCCACTCTCTTGAAAAAAAAATGGTTATCTTATCTTACTAACCAGTTTTATATAGGAACCCAAGATCCTTTTTTGACCCATTTCCCCTCATTCAAAGCCCAGTCTCTCAAGTCCATTTCTGACTTCAGTCAGAGAATTCACCCCACTCATCTTATCTAGGTGAAATTCTTACTGTAACCCCACCAGTTTTCTACTCATGTATTGTTTGTCCTTGCCCAAAGAAGATCACCAGAGGGGTGTAATACCAGGACATGAGTGTGAATTGGATTCGAATGAGGGCATGCTGTGCTAAATCACCAACCTCACTTTCTCTTCTAGAACCATCTGAGTCCAGTGGACCAAAATAGATCAGCCTGACAGGAGATGGTCCTGGATGCAAGGCAACAGGTGTTAAGTGACTTGTCCAGGGTCTTGCAGCTAGTCAGAATCAAGTGTCTGAGACTGGATTTGAATTCAAGTCCTCCTGATTCTAGACCCAACTACTTTCTGCTCCTGCTTACTAGTCTACTCAGGTTTGGAGAATAGATTCTTAGTTTAGATTGCCCAAGAGAGGACTGTTCTGAACGTTTTTTTTCCAAGAGTGACTATAAAAGTCATGTCCCCCAGCACTCATAGAATATGCTCACCTCTCATTATAATGTTCATTTTTCCATCAATTGTTAACCAACAGGGACAATTTCCATTCCTCAAGGATAACCCCTTTTTCAAAGATTATTTAACCATTCAATGTTCTCCTATGTTCATCTTAGGTTCCAAGAGAACCACTGACTTCAACTTACTGATTAATTGCTAGACATAATTAATAAATTGATCATTAGTTATGCAGAAACTATCTCTCTCAGACTTTTTATTCCTCTCACTCTACTATTTACTACCTGAGTGATCTGGAATGTATTGAATCCCTCTCTGGGACTCAGTTTTCTCATCTGTAAAATGAAAAGATTGAACTAGATCAGGGGTACTTCACCTGGGGTTCATGAACTTTTATTTTTAAATATTCTTTTATCTATTTCAATATAATTGATTTCTTTGGTAATCCTATTTATTTTATTTTAGGTATTTATAAATATGATTCTGACAGGGGCTTCATAAGACTTCCCAAATCACCCTAGGAGGTCAGGACTTAAGAAAGATTAAGAATCCCTAGCCTAGAATATCACTAAGGGTCTTTTCAGGTCTAAATCCTATCCCCTCTTATCTTGCCTTGGATTACAGCTATTTGAAATTTTCTTCTTCCCTTTAACAGGCTTCAAGCCCTAAGATTGTTGAGATCTAGATCTTTCCTGTAAAAGACACCAAATATATTTTATGAACTAGAAAGATATCCTTCAATGGACCTATCTAATACATAAAATAATTAAATTACTTTCTTTTCTAAGGTTTTATTAATCTAATTGGAGATTCTAGGAAAAGCAGAGTAGGTAGGAGGTACAGGAGCACCAGACCTGAAATCATGAAGATTTGAGTTTAAATCTGTTTTCAGTCATTCATTAACTGTATCACCCTGGGCAGGTTACTTAATCCTATTTGCCTCAGTTTCATCATCTGTAAAAATGAGCTGGAGAAGCAAATGACAAACCACTCTAGAATCTTTGCTAAGAAAACCCCAGATGAGCTCACCAAAGGTTGGACATGACTGAAAAACAAGGAAAGCAATGTCCAGGAAATTTACGAATTCAGTTCAATAAATATTTATTGAAGGCCTACCATATGCCAGGCACTGGAAAGATTGCAGAAAAAATGAAATAATGCCTGCCTTCTAGAATTCACCTCGGTTGAAGGATTATGTCATTAGATAATTTTCTAAATTTTTTTCTGAATCAGTTATTCTCTGATCCCACACAATTTAGAGACCATTCATCTTTATCACCCTGCCCTCCTTTTGAAAGGAAGAAAAAAAACCCATAAATACATCAATTGCCCCTTCTCTGACCAATTAGTTGATGTTATATCATGAATATCAGAAATTGTAGAAATGAAAGCTTGAGCAGGGTAGAAGACTTTGGAGAACAATATACTAGTGACATTTTCGTTGGAGGGTTTCAATTACACTTCAGTTCTGAGAAAGTCAAAGAAATTCCCTCTAATCATGTGATCAATCGAATTTGGGAGCTGAGCTTGCCTTCTTTCCCTTGTCTTTCCTGGAACCTTACTGATGATACACACAGGAATTGAACCTTAAAAACTCTCTCAATATAGAGGGCAATCAATTCTTCTTTGCCTTCTTCTCCATCGTCATCATCATCACCACCACCACCACTATAGTCATCATTTATTTGATGCTATAAACTTTACAAAGCACTTTACAAATATTGGCTCATTTGCTCCTTACAATATCCCTGGAAGAAAGGTGCCTTTATTATCCCCATTTTACAGAAGAGGAAACTGAGGCAGGTAGAGGTTCAATGATGTGCTCAAGGTGACATAGCTAGTAGATATCTGAGGTTGTATTAGAATGTGGGTTTGCTTGACTCAGGTCCTGCACTCTGTGTATTACAGTGCCTCCTAGCTGCCTATAGAATCTACAATAGCTGAATCCTCCATGTTCTTCGATACAAGAATTGCTAGATTCTTAAATAAATTGAAACCAATGAGAGACAGTCTGAACCAGGAGAAAGAGTACTAAATTTGAAGTCAAAGGACACAGATTCAAATTCCAACTTCTGTCAGTTTTCACCTGGGTTACTTTGGACATATCATTCCACTTCTCTGGGTCTCAGTTTCTCTTATCTGTCAAATAAATTGTACCAGATGAGTTTTTCTGGCTCTAAATTAATTACCTAGATTCAGATTCTAGTTCTGATACCTTATGACATTGGGCAAATTGCTTAACCTCTCTTGTTTTCAGTTGAATTTCCTCATTTCTAAAATAAGATATGTATCTTCCAGCTCTGAATGCTATCATAATTTTTTAATATCTTGGAGCAGTTGAGTCTCTATATTGTACAGAGTTATATCTATTTTAGTTGATACCTGTTCAATCATATATGGAAAAATAATTTCTGATCTAACCCAATGTTATTTAGATATTACATATATATATATATATAGACAAATATGTCTATATGTGTGTGTCTGTGTTTATATTTGACAGTTACTATATGCTAATCACTTCAGATAAGAAAAACAAAAGGAAAAACAATCTCCCTTACTTGCATTCTTCTGGGATGCTACAGTAGCATGTGAACAGAGAGGCACAGCTATGATCTTTTGAGGGTGACTAAGAGAATACCAATAGGGGCAACTAGGTGGCACCGGCCCTGGAATCAGGAGTACCTGAGTTCAAATTTGACCTTGGACACTTAATAATTACCTAGCTGTGTGACCTTGGGCAAATCACTTAACCTCATTGTCTTAAATGAATAATTTTTTTAAAAAAGAAAACAAATGGAAAAGATAGCTTCCACAAAACAGTTTGGATCTGAGAAATAAAAGTTATAATAGTTAATTTTGAAAAAAGAGAGAATAGGGGCAGCTAGGTGGTGCAGTGGATAGAGCACTGGCCTTGGAGTCAGGAGTACCTGAGTTCAAATCTGACCTCAGACACTTAATAATTACCTAGTCGTATGGCCTTGGGCAAGCCACTTAACCCCATTGCCTTGCAAAATCTAAAAAAAAAAAAAAAAGAAAAGTAAAGAAAAAGAAAAAAAAAAGAAAAAAGAGAGAATACCAATAAAAAATCAGGAAAGACCTCATAGAGAAAGAAGTACCTAAGCTATACCTTTAAAGGAAGACAGTGATTTCAAGGGGGTAGAAAAAACTGAGAGTATGATAGGTATAGGGGAAAGTCTATGGAAAAGCTAGATATGCAGATACAAGTTTAAGGTATAGAAAGTAAACCAGGTGTGTGTGGGGGTGTATGTTTGGAAAGACTGGAAAAGTAATCTGTAGATCAATTATAATGTGTTTTAAATGGCAACTATATTTTATCCCAGAGGCAATAGGAAGCCATGGAATCATCTTGAGCAGGGTAATGTAAAAGTCATACCTACACTTAAAGAATGCAAATTAGTCCATTATATGGAATATGTATTTGAAAAGGGAGAAACTAGGAGCCAAGAATTTTATCAGAAATTTATTACAACAGTTTAAGCAAATACTATGAAAGTATGAACAAGGGTAATGGATGCATAAGGGGGCAGATGGGACAAAGTTGGGGAGATAGAATCAATAATACTTGGCAAATCATTGGATAGAGGAGGAAGAGGCAGAGAATAGATGCCAATAGTTCCAATATCCATTTTGCTGGTGAATAAAAGAAGCCCAGCAAAATCCCATGGTTCACAGTTCTCTGCCAACTCTGCTGTGGTTCAAAGTTCTCCAGTAAACCAGTAAGCCAAAATAGGATGCGGAGGTTAGCACACAATCCATTCTTCAAAACGCTAACCCATAATTCTATGTGATCTGTTTATTCTAACCAGCCAGCAGAGCATAAGAGCTGCCTTTGGTCTCTTAACAAATAGAATTAGTTACCTGGGCCTCCCTCCTTTCACAGCAAGGCCTAAAATAGAATCAGGGTAATCAGTTATAATATATGAACGCCCCTTCCTGGAGGCCCTTGGGGCTCTTCTTTAGAGTAGCCACTAAATGCAACCAAAAAAAAGGAGATCACATCCACAATTAAATAGCACCTCAGGAATACCAGCCTGCTAGTATTCACAGGGTGATATTTTCTTTGAGAGACAGAGAGAGAGAGAGAGAGAGAGAGAGAGAGATTTCTGGCACTCTTTCTGGATTTTTACAGATCTAATGGGGCCTTCAAAACTAGCCAGGTTTCCATTCATTCACTGAAAATAACATTTAGCAGATTCCCTAAACAGTAGGTGGAAAATCTCCCAGGAAATTCTAGTACTGGACACCCAGAAGGTAGATACCCTAATTCAGTAAAGATTTATTAAGTGCCAACAATATTTATTGAGGGCTTGCTATAGAATTTGGAGGTGACATATGAGGCAAGGAGACCAACTAGTGGGTTATTGAAATAGTCCCAGAATGTGGGAATGAGAACCTATAATAGGAAGACAGCTTGTGTGGAAAAGAAAAGGAACTTGGTAAAAAAAAATGGATATGTGAGTTAGGGGAAAGTGCAGAGTTGAGGGTAGGGCAAGGTTGTGAACTTGATTGACTGGGAGTATGGCAGTTCCCTCAATAATAATAAACAAGTTCAGAAGAAGGGAAGAGTTGAGAGGAAAGACAATGAATAATATTGAGTTTATAATGTCTTTAAAATATCCAGTTGGAGATATCCAATAGACAATTGGAGATGTGAATCTAGAGAATGAAGAAAATAAAGGCTGGAAAAAGAGATGAGAGGATATTCTGCACAGAGATGAGGAAAAGAATCTATGAGAGCTGACAAAATCACCAGATGAAACATTGTGGAGAAAGAAGAGGTAAGAACCCAGGACAAATACTCTGAGATAACCTGGATGAAGATCCAACAAAGGAAAACTCAGGAGGTCAGAAGGATAGGTGGAGGATCAGGAGAAAGCAATGTCATGAAAACTTAGAGGAAAAAAATATCCAAGAGAAAATGGTGTTTGATAGGAGGAAAGACTTCAAAGCAGTTAAGAAGGATGAGAACTGAAAAAAAAGATCATTAGATTTGATAAGAGATCATTGATCAGTTTCAATTGAATGTTGAGGCAGATTGCAGAGTTAGGGGAGTGAGAGGAAAGAAAATGGAGGTACCAATTGTAATTGGTCTTCTCAAGGAAACCATAAAGGGATGATAGATAGATAGAAAGACAGATAGATAGATAGATAGATAGATAGATAGATAGATAGATAGATAGATAGACAGATAGATATAGATATCAATCATTGTTTTTCAGTATTTTTAGTCATGTCTGACTGTAACTACCTTTGAGAGGTTTTCTTAGCAAAGACACTGGAGTGGTTTGCCTTTTCCTTCTCTCTCTCTCTCTCTCTCTCTCTCTCTCTCTCTCTCTTTGCCATTTCCTCTCTCTCTCTCTCTCTCTCTCTCTCTCTCTCTCTGTATGTTTGTATACACAAATACATATAACATGTGTAACATGTGTATTTATGTAAATATATAATAATTAACAGATGGTTAAATCAAAGGTGGCAGATACATGAACATGTCATATTTTACTAAGGTGATACCAAAAAATACAAAAGGAGTGAAAAAAAACTACCCTGATATAGTAAGAACCACTCTCTAGGTACAGCTAGATGATTCACTGGATAGAGTACAAATCTGGAGTAAGGAGAATCTGAATTCAAACCTGGCCTCAGACATTTAATATTCATTCAGCTATAAGTGACCTTGGGCAAGTCACTTTAACCCTATTGTCTTGCAAAAAACAAACCAAAAAAAAAAAAAAAGAACAACTCTCTATAACAAATTCCACAACTTTACCAATCTTATATCATAAATTCTTCTCATATTTTCCAGTTCAAATGTAATTCCCCCATATATTAGATTCCATCTCCCACCTTCAGATCGTTGTACAAGTTGCCCCCCATGTTCAGACTGGGTTTATCCCTGATCTGGTCATATAATTTTTTTTTTATTTCTTCAGCTCAGGTTTCCTTTTATCATCTTCCTAATTCTGTATGCCCTATGGAAATTACTAATACATTTTATTCAAGTATACCTTTTCTTCCTGGTGAAAAATAAAAACTCTTAGAGGGCAGGGAATGTTTTATTTTTGGCTTTGTGTTCCCAAGGACTGTTAAGCACCCAATAACTATTTGTGGAATTGAACCATACATACTGAACCTGATCCAAATACATTATTATTATTTTCATCTAGCCCCTAGAAAAGTCTAGAAATGGACAGATACATCTTGATCAAAGAAAGCATGAAGAGTCTGTGAAAACTGACTTTGCGCCTTCTTATAACACCAATTTATTTCCTGACCAGATAAAGCTCGGGACAAAAGAAATACCTTAAAAGAAATGCACTCAGGAGAGATGACGAAAACCGATAAGTATCTTTCATCATCCAATATACACTGTTTATCGGTTGTCAGATGAAGAGCCTGAAGCTACATGTTCTAGGGCACAGAGGCTTCATAGACACTTCATTGATCGTGGCACCATATTTATATGCTGGATAAATATACCAGTGGGGAGAGAACAGGAAAAAGGGAGGAAGAAAGAGGGGAGATCATTTGTCTTAGTCAGGTTCATATCCTGAGGCTCTTGTCGGAAAATGTCAGCTTTGCCAAACTCATCCATTCTCTATCTTGGGTTCTTTTCCTCCTTCTCATCTTCCTCCAGGCTTCTGGATTTGGGGTACACTGTTCAGAGATGTGAGGTTCCCAGAGATAATGACAACACACTTTTTTTTACAAACTGGTCTGCACTGATCTCAGATTCTTCACAGAGGGGATGTTCTGGTTGCCATCGATGGCCCCCTTTTTTTTTTTTCTTTCCCACTCTTTGCTGTCGACATAATTCAGAGCCTGTGACATTTTAACTCTTGTTCTCTCTGGTTTAATTTCCTGTTTCATCCCCCAATGTTCCTATTTACTTTTGTCAGGATCATCCTTTGAGCACAGGAAATGTGTAGTTTTATTTACTCTCTCTCTCTTCCCACATCGATGAGATCAGAGACCCATTGAAGTATTGAACGATGCCTCTTTCTAAAAATCCTTTTACTACTATTGCTGCTTTATCTTTTCTCATTTTTTTCTGCTATAGCTCATCTCTCCGCCTCCTTTCTATCTGCCACAATGTTATGCTTGGCTATATTAACTTAATTTCTAGAGTTCCTTACCTGAGGTCCATGAACTATTTTTTAAATAGCTTGATAAATGAATTTCAATATTCTTCCCCATATATTTTATTTTGTGCATTTACAAACATTATTCTGAGAATAATTTTCCCCCAAATCTGTATCACAGAATATGTATTTCCTTAAGTACCATCTTCTAGATTCTGCTTATCCTGATTCCCCACTTCTTCAGCTGCTAGTGCCTTCTCCCTTGAAATCTCCATATTTTAAAAATGTTTGTATTGTGTGTGTGTGTATATATATATATATATATATATATATATATATATATATATATATATATATATAAAGAGAGAGAGAGAGAGAGAGAGAGAGAGGGACAGAGAGGAGAAAGGAAAGTGAGACAGAAGGAGAAAGGAAATAGGCAGAGAGATAGAAAAAGAGAGACAGTGAAAGAGGAGAAAGAGACAGAGACAGAGAGAAAAGAGAGAAAAAAGAGGCAGAGAGGCAGAGAGACAGACAGAGAGAGCTTTCCTTGCTAGATTATTACGTTTTGCGGTGTTAGGAACCATTTTGATCTTTGTATTTGAATCTCCAGCACTGAAAGATGCCCAGTAGTATTCATCTTACCTCAAACAGCTCCACTGTCAGAGGGTTTGCCATGTTAAGTAGTCATCCATTTCAGTTTTGTCTCCTTATCATCAAGAATTTTTTCCAGCAACTTTCATCCATTATTTCATGTGCTACCCTCTAAGACCAGGAACAAAAACAGCTTTTTCTTCACTGTAATAGGCCTTTAACGATGAAAACTGCTATTATATCCCGTCCTCTTCACACTTCCTCTGCCCCCTGCAGCAAGTCTTCTCTTCTCCACACTATCCTTAGTTCCTAGAACCAATGACATATTGGCCAGTCCTCTCAACATCCAGATCACCTTCTTGCAGATGAGCTTCACTTTGCTAAGTTTCCCCACAACAGTACTCCAGATAGGGTCTGAACAAAGTAGAGTACAATAGGATTGTCCTCTCCCTAATATTCAATTTCTTGAGCTGCTATATGGCAAAGTTTGTGGTTCATTAGAAGCTTCAGATCTTTTTAAATATGAACTCTTGTCTAGGCCTGCCCTTTGCCCTGTCAATCAAACTGATAAAGCTGATTTGGACCAAGTGTAAAACTTGATATTTATCTCTATTAAATTTCATTTTAAATTCAGCCCCTTTTTCGTAACCTATCTGGATATTTTCTTTTATTTAATCTATAAATTCATTTTTACCCTGAATTTAATAAACAAAAAAAGATAATAAATATTTCCATATTCCTAATAAACAAAAAAATGAATATTTGTCAAGAAGCCATAACTCATTATATATTGCTTACATTTCTTTTTTAAATATATCATACCTTCAATACATAACTTTCAAAACTATTTGATTCTGCACTTAGAGTCTATTATTTAGTCAACAAAAGATATTTGTAAAGCCTTTATAAGATACAACAAACTGTGATCAGAGTTCTTAACAGCTTTCAAAGTTATTTTTCCTTATCATGCTGTTTGTATTGCACAAAATATTCTCCTGGTTCTTCTCACTTCATTCCTCATCAGTTCATACAAGTCATCCATCGTTTCTATATAATTATTCTTTTCATCATTTCTTATTGTGTAGTCATATTCCATTGCATTCATATATCGTAATTTGTTCAACTATTGAGCAATTGATGACTACTCATTTATTTTTACGATTTGAAATAGCAGAGTTGCAATGATTATTTTTTTCAGATATGGGCTCTTTTTAAAAATTGCTTTGACTTCTTTAGGATATATGCCTAATAGTGGTATTGTTGGATGAAGGAATATGTACAGTTTAGTAACTTTGAGTGTCATAGTTCCAAATTGCTTTTTAAAATAGATGGAGCAATTCACAGTTCGACTAACCGTACATCAATTTGTCTGTCATTCTCAAGACTATTCACTGATTTTATTTTCTGTTATCCTTGCCAATTTTATGGTTATGAGATGGACATTCAAGAGAGAAAAATAGAAAGAGTGAGAGGGAATAAAAGAAAGATATGTAACTTGTCAACTTGAACTTCTCTAGTTATTAGTGATTTTGAGCGTTTTTTCCTATGGTTCCTGATAGCCTGAATTTCTTCATTCAAAAAGTAATGGAATATCCTTTGACCACTTAAATATTGGGGAATGAATATTGTTTTTTTATAAATTTAAATCCATTCCTTTTATATCTCAGCAGCAAAATCTACAGCAAAGATTTTTCCAAGTTAACTGTTTCCATTCCCATTTTTAACTATATAACTTTCGTTTCTGCAAAAGGTTTTTTAAAAAATTTTTTATAACCAAACTTGGCCATGGTATCTATTTTTCTGTGATCTTTTTCCTCTTTATAAAGAAGTTGCTGGAAGAGTAGTTTGCTTTCCAGTAGTGGATGATAATCAGAGTCATCTATTTTTCCATTGCTTCTCTCTTCCTTCATCACAAGTTCATTTTTTCCTTTTCCCTTTAATATCCTATTCATATTTCTACCTTCTGATTTGGGAATTTCTTTTTCTTACGATTATTCCCTCTTCATCCCGTCCTGACCTCCTCTTCAAAACTGCTTATCTCTTCCTCCTGTCCATCCTTATACACTCATTGAGCTTAATATATTTCTACAGTAAGCATTTGATGTACAAATGTATATATGTATTCATATGTGTATGCTTATCCTTCCTTTGCATGGTTAGGATGAAAGTGACATTTGGGAGATGCCCATTTCATTTACCCCATCCCTTCATGTTTTCATATACTTCTATTATTTGACATAGTTCTTTCTCCATCATCCTACTTTCTTCTCCACTGTATTTTCCCTTCCTTTCCACTTCTCCTCAAACTATTAAATCAGAACAAAATCATCCCCATACCCTCTACCTATCTTACATAACTTTTTCAATAACTCATAAAGACATTAAGGTTTTTTCCTCCTTCATTCAACTGTAAATAATTGATGAAATTATAATCCTATCCAAAGATCAAATATAATTCCCTTTCTTTGTTTCTCTTGAATCCTGTTACATTTCTTTTTTTATTTTAGAAAGATTTTCTTTATTTTGAGTTTTACAATTCCCCCCCACCCTGATCTTGTTTCCCTTCCCCCAATCCCCACAGAAGGCAGTTTGTTAGTCTTTACATCATTCCCATAGTATGCATTGATCTAAGTTGAATGTGATGAGAGAGAAATCATAACCTTAAGTAAGAGGCATAGAGTATGAGATATAGCACAATTACATAATAAGATCATTTTTTTTAATTAAAGGTACATAGAAAGTCTTTGGTCTTTGTTCAAACTCCACAATTCTTGATCAGGATACAGATGGCACTCTCCATCTCAGATATCCAAAAATTGTACCAGATTGTTACCCTGTTGGTATGAGCAAGTCCATTAAGGTTGATCATCGCCCCCATGTTGCTGTTAGGGTGTACAATGTTCTTCTAGTTCTGTTCATCTCACTCAGCATCAGTTCATGCAAATACTTCCAGGCTTCCCTGAATTCCCATCCCTCCTAGTTTCTAATAGAACAATAGTGTTCCATCACATACATATACCACAGTTTGTTAAGCCATTTCCCAACTGATGGACATTCCCTTAGTTTTCATTTCTTTGCCACCACAAGCAGGGCTGCTATGAACATTTTTGTACAGGTGATGTTTTTATCCTTTTCCATAATCTCTTCCAGATATAGACACAGTCGTGGTATTGCTGGATCAAAGGGCATACACATTTTTGTTGTCTTTTGGGCATAATTCCAAATTGCTCTCCAGAAAGGTTGGATGAGTACACAGTTTCACAAACAATGTAGTAGTGCCCCAGATTTCCCACATTCCTTCCAACACTGATTAGTGTCATTTCTGGTCATATTGGCCAGTCTGAGAAGTATGAGGTGGTACCTCAAAGATGTTTTAATTTGCATTTCTCTAATAATTAGCGATTTAGAACAATTTTTCATATGACTATGGATTGCTTTGATTTCCTCATCTGTAAATTGCCTTTGCATATCCTTGGATCATTTGTCAATTGGGGAATTACATGTCTTTTAAAAAAAATGACTCATTTCTCTGTATATTTTAGAGGTGAGTCCTTTGTCAAAAATACTTGCTGTAAAAATTGTTTCTCAATTTACTACATTTCTTTTGATCTTGGTTACAGTGGGTTTTTTTCTGTGCAAAAGTGTTTTAATTTAATGCAATCAAAATTATCTAGTTTATTTTTAATGGACCTTTCCATCTCTTCTTTGGCCACAAATTGCTTCCCTTTCCACAGATATGACAGGTAAACTATTCCTTGATCTTCCAGTTTGCTTATAATATTGTTTTTTATGTCTAAATCCTGTATCCATTTTGATCTTATCTTGGTATAGGGTGTGAGGTGTTGGTCTAATCTAAGTTTCTTCCATACTAACTTCCAATTTTCCCAACAGTTTTTATCAAAGAGAGTTTTAATCCCAATAGCTGGACTCCTTGGGTTTATCAAACAGCAGATTACTATAATCATTTCCTACTATTGCACCTAGTCTATTCCACTGATCCACCGCTCTGTTTCTTAGCCAATACCACACAGTTTTGGTGATTGATGCTTTATAATATAATTTTAGATCTGATAGGGCTAAGTCACCTCCTTTTGCACTTTTTTTCATTAAATCTCACTCCTGTTACATTTGAAAGTTTCTTCTGGAATTTTGCATTCCAAGCTCTTCGCTTTTTTGCAGAATCAACCAAGTCTTGTGTGATCCTGAGTGTAATTTCATGGTGATTGAGTTCTTTATATCTGGCTGCTCATATATTTTAATTTGACCTGGAAGTTGTCATGTAGCTGGGAATTTCCATTTTGTAGTTTCTTTCAGGAGGTAAATAATAGATTCTATTTCCACTTTTCTGTCTGTATTTATTACAATTTTCATTTATGATTCCTTGAAACAATTTATCCAGGCTTTTTCGTGGGGAAAGAGAGTCATGATTTTCAAGTTCTCTGCGATTCTTAATTTATGTTTTCTTGAATTCTAATCTTATATCCAATTGTCTAGTGTATGTTTCAAACTAGATATCCTGAAGCTATCCCAAATTCAACATGTAAAAACTGAATTCATTATCTTTTTTCCATCAAAATGCCCCATTTCTAAACTTCCCTGTTTTTAATGAAGGAACCATCATCTTTCCAGTCACTCAGTGACAACCTCACTGTCACCCTCAACTCCTCACTCACTCAGCACACATTTCAACTCAGTTATAAAATCTTGTCATTTCTACCTCTGCAACATAACTCACATTCAAGAGTGTGTTGGAGACAGGCTCTTGAGAGCCTACTGTTAAATTTTCAGTGTGAGCATTTACACCTTGGAAATTTGCAAACTTATCAAGTTTACCTTGATTTATTTTTTTTTGGTTGCCTAGATTTGAAAAAATAACTGTAAATTAAACAAGTGTTTTGAGCACACTTTTCTGGAGAATCAATTGTAATAGCATGACTTATAGCCATCCTCTTCCTTTTGCTTCCAAAACTACCTCATTAACTTGGACCTTAATTATCATTTTCCTTGAAGTAGCCTTTCAATCAGTCTCCTTGTCTCAAGATTAATACCATTACAACTTCCCATGTGATTTTCCTAAAGCAGCACTTTGATCATGTCACCTCTCTAATCAATAAATTCCAATATTTTCCTATAATCTCTAGAATCAAATATAGCAAACTGGATTCTCTATTTAAAATCCTAGGAGGGGCGGAGCCAAGATGGCAACATGAAGGGATTGAGTCTTAGGAGCTCTCTGATAAAAACGCATAAACTAAGGACTCTAACTAAACTTTTGAGAGACAGAACCCACAAAGGGACCCAGTGATGCAGTTCTCCTACTCAAGGTAACCTGGAAAAGAGCAGAAAGGCTCTGCTCCCCGGGGTCAGAGGGGTGGCCCACCAGAGGGGTGGCAGACAGAGCCAAAGAACCTCAGCCTCCCGGAGGCAGCCCCAGGGCGCTGGGGGTCTCAGCTCACAGCAGTGGGGGAGTCTCCTGAGCTGCACCCCGAGGAGCACCGGGCACAAAGTGAGGGAACAGCAGGGGACCTCTGCCAGAGCAAGCACGTGGAGCCCAGCCCTCAGGGTAGACAGCAAGCAGCATCATCTTTCCCCAACCCTGATCCAGGAAACAGAAGCAGGGTGAGCCTGTAAGCAGGAGCCCCCAGGGCATGAGCCCATTGAGCTGAGGGAGGGGAGTGAAGAGAGACTGCAAAGCTCTGTCCTCTGCCTCTGGAACAGGACTCTGGGGCTCTGACCACATTCAGATCCTGATCACAGTCTAGGCCCCCCCATAGAACAGCAGGGCCCCCCCCACCTCAGCCCCGTGGCAGAGGGAGGTGCTTATGGTCATTCACAGACCAGGAGGGAGGACAGAACCTCACACACTGAGACCCTTGTGGGAGTGTCCCAAAAGCTCAGGAAGCACCCCAAAAAAACAGGTTTAGGCTGGGAAAATGAACAAGCAAAGAAACAAGAGGAAGACCATTGAGAAATATTTTGCAAATGAGCACAAGAAGGATCAAAATACTCAGTCTGAAGATGAGGAAGCACAAGCTCCTGCAACTAAAGACTCCAAAAAAAAAAAAAAGAAATTGGGCTCAGGCTATGATAGAGCTCAAAAAAGACTTTGAAAATCAAATGAGGGAGTTGGAAGAAAAACTGGGAAAAGAAAGGAGAGAGATGCAGGAAAAACATGAAAATGAAGTCAGCAGCTTAGTCAAGGAAATCCAAAAAAAAAAAAAAAATGCTGAAGAAAATAGCATGCTAAAAAACAGCTTAGGTCAAATGGATAAAACAGTTCAAAAAGTTATTGGGGAGAAGAATGCTTTAAAAAGCAAAATTGGCCAGATGGAAAAAGATAAGAAAACTCTCTGAGGAGAACAAATCCTTCAGACAAAGAATAGAATTCAGGGAGATTGATGAATTTACCAGAAATCAGGAATCAATACTTCAAAACCAAAAAAAAAATGAAGAATCAGAAGAAAATGTGAAATATCTCATTGAAATAACAACTGATATGGAAAACAGACTTAGGAAAGATAATTTGAAAATTATTGGAATACCTGAAAGTCATGATCAGGAAAAGAGCCTTGACATCATTTTCAAAGAATTACTACAGGAAAATCGCCCTGATATTCTAGAAGCAGAGAGCAAAATAGAAATGGAGAGAATCCACCAATCCCCCCCAGAAAGAGATCCCAAAAAACCAACCCCCAGGAATATTATAGCCAAGTTCCAGAACTCCCCAGTCAAAGAGAAAATATTACAAGCAGCCAGAAGGACACAGTTCAAATATCGTGGAGGTGCAGTCAGGATCACACAGGACTTAGCAGCAACTACAGTGGAAGCTCGTAGGGCTTGGAATGCAATATACCAGAAGGCAAAAGAGCTTAGAATGCAGCCAAGAATGAACTACCCAGCAAGGCTGAATGTCCTCTTCCAGGGAAAAAGATGGACTTTCAATGAACCAGGGGAATTTAAAAGGTTCCTTTTGGAATGGCCAGAGCTGAATAGAAGGTTTGATCTTCAGATACAGGACTCAGGTGAAGCATGGAGATTGGAAGAGAGGGGGGAAATATGAGGGACTTAATGAGGATCAACTGCATGTATAGAAAAATGATACTGATAATATTCATATGAACCATCTCAGTTAATAGAGCAGGTAGAGGGAGCTTTTATAGTTGAAGCACAGGAGAAAGCTGAATTCGAAGATAAAATATGGTGTAAAAATGGAGTCAATAAGAAAAAAAGGGAAATGGAATGGGAGAAAGAAAAAGGAGAGGGGGGAATAGTCCAAGATATTTCATATAATAAGATTTTTTTATTACAATGAGCTATTGCAATGATATGGAAGGGGGGAGGCAAGGGGGAATGAGGGAACCTTTGCTCTCATCAGAGATGGCTAGGAGAGGAAACAGCATATATACTCAATGGGGTATAGACATCTGGAGTAAGAAGGAGGGGGGAGCAGGGGGAAGGGGTGGGAATTTGAATAAAGGAGGAGAGGATGGACCATGGGGGGAGAGTGGTCAGATATAACACATTTTCTTTCTTACTTCTTGCAAGGGGCTGGGATTGGATGGCCTGCCCAGGACCATAGGGCCAGGTAGATTCTGGGCCTAAGGGGTGGTATGGGGGCTCAGGGCTTCTTGGCCCCAGGACCAGGGATCTGTCTGCTGTGCCACTCAGCAACCCTACAGCAGAGTGAGAGTGAAAACAGAGAGAAAATAGAGTACATGGTAGTAGAGAAATAAGAAAGGAGGGAGTTGCGATCAGCAATGGCAATGGTGGAAAAATATGGAAGTAACTCTTGTGATGGACTTATCATAAAGAATGTGATCCACTCACGACAGAGTTGATGGTGTTGGAACAAAGACTGAAACATATTTTTTGTTATTATTATTTGGGAGAGGGTGCAGGGCAAGTGGGTCTAGGTGGCCTGTCTGGGGCCACATAGCAGGGTGATCTTTGGGTGTCTGGGGCCAGACTCGGACCCAGGTGCTCCTGGCTCAAGGGCCAATGCTCTGTCTGCCACCCAGCCACCCCTACTATTATTACTATTTTATTTTATTTTGGGTCTTTTTTTTTTCTTCTTTTTGGTTTTTGCAGGGCAGTGGGGATCGGGTGGCTTGCATGTCACACGGCTGGGTGATTGTTGGGTTTATGAGGCTGGATGTGGACTCGGGTGCTCGTGGCTCCAGGGCTGGTGCTTTGTCCATTGCGCCACCTGGCCATACCTACAATTATTACTATTATTTTTTTTTAATTTTAATTTTTTTCTCTCCCTTTTACTTTTTTGCCCAAGCAAGTCTATCTATATTCATGGGGGGAGAGGTATTCTGTTTACTTCTAAACAAGTATATTTTATTAATGTAAAGAAAAACATTTGTACAAAATGAGAATAAAAAATAAATTTTAAAAAAATTAAAATAAAATAAAATCCTAGAGAGCAATCTCTAATAAAAAAAAAAAACAAATTTTAAATACATAGAGGAAGAAGAGAAATAAAAAGCAAAAAAGGAAAAGAAAATCAGTACAGATCTAACCTTGTATCCCATTCAGGAAGTTTTGATGGCTCCCTATCCCCTCCAGGATCAAATATAAAATTTTCTGCTTTACATTTAAAGTCTTTTCTAGCCTTGCTTGTTCCAACTTTCCAGATATCTTACATTTTACACACTATCCCCATGCACTCTTTTATTCAGAGACACTGGTACCCTTACTATTGCATCCCATTTCTCAACTTCCTCACTGACTTTCCCCTATACCAGGAATACCAAGGTTTCCTTGGCTTTTTATAAGTTCAGCAACAAGTATACAAGAAATCTTTCCTGATCCCCTTTAATGTTGATGTCTTTCTTCTTTAGACGATCTACATTTTGTCCTTTTGTTTATACATAGTTGTTGATGCACTGTCTCCCCCAATAAATTATGAACTTTTCTTTGTATCAGCATACAGTAAGGGCTTAATAAATGCCTGTTGATTGATTCCAGTCAGCATCCTCTACTTATTCTAGAATAGGGGATGGGTTCATTGAATCACTCTAGTCTAGGGAATCTCTATACACAGAACTGAACCCCCAATAACAAGGTAGCATCACTCTCTTCCCTTTCACATAACTGTGAAGAAACAGTAACTGACACTTTTATGCTATAGATTCGAGGTGGGGATGTGGAAATTTTGCAGATAATTGTCACTGGAGCAGAAGAGAATTCTAAGATGGACACATCCTTCCCAAGCAAATGCTCAAATCCTCCCTCCACTGGTGCCCTTTAGTGGAGACTCAAAGGTCACATATGATAAAACCATTCCCTCACTCACACACTCAGCCACTACGTATGTCCAACTGTTACTTAGGGTTGGCTAACTGGTCTCTTAAAACCTATCTGGTGCATAACCACAGTCTTTTCCCTTCCAATGTTCAGGTTCCCCTTCTAATTCAGTAAGACTTGCAAATACTTTGTAAAAATATGGCAGGCTCTGAACTTCATTGGTATGTTAATAATTTATTAATTTTGGTTTTGATCCCCTGGGAATGCATCGACTCAGGGAACGGTGGAACTGAATATAGAAGTTTTTATGCTGTAGAGGAAACAGGGTTAATTTAAAAACAGAAGTACTGGTACTTGTTGGACAATTTTGGGCAAACCACATCTGTCTCAGGGACTCAGTTTTTTTTTTCCCTCTGTAAAATGGTAGAGTTAAACTGAATCTCCAGAGTCCTTTCTTATTCCAAGTGGCCCTAAAATCAAAAAGACTACCATGTATAAGAGGAATACTTTTTATATCTATTTGCCTCCTGAGGACAGAACCAAATTCAATGATTAGAATTATTAAGAGGAATATTTCAGTACAACATAAGGAAAAGAGAATAGGGGGTTTGCCTAAAAATAGAGCCTCATGAAGGAAAAGGTTCCCAAATTTCTTCACATGCAATTTTTTGGAAGACATGGATTTAGAATTGGAATGAACCTTAAAGATTATCTAGTCCAAGGCCCTCATTCAAAACATGGGGCCCTGAGACCATCCTGAAGTCTACTCCAGGAGCAGTGATCAGTAAAGTGAATATTGGAGTCAAGGTCCTCTGAATAGAGATCCCATAGTAAGTAAGAAAGAAATTTAGTTCAGGGAATGAGATCTGACTAGATGACCTTGGAGGGTCCCCCTGACCCTAAGATTCTCTGGTTCCATGAGACTATTCCTTTCCCATATGGACACTGAAAAAATTCCAGGACTCCTTCATAGGAGTGATTCTAGAAATGAGACCATTATCCCAATGATCTAAACACCAGGAATGCCTCCAAGGTTGGAAGGACTATAGAAACTTTAGGATAACTCAAAAATTAATAGCATCAAAACTGGCATCAAGAAGACTAAAGTTCAAATTCAAACTACTCTTAAGATCAAATCTTACTCTGAGAATCCTAGACAAGCCACTTCAACACTTTCTGCCTGACTATCCACTTCTTCTTATATGTCATCTTCCCCCTTTAGTATCTTAAATTATTTATATCCCCAGGAATTAGTACAGAGACTGTCACATGTTGTTGCTGCTGTGTTTATTGCTGTTGGGTTATTCCAGTCATGTCCAATTCTTCATATCCAGCATGGGTTTTTCTTGATGGGGTTTGTCATATCCTTATTCAGTTCATTTTACAGATGAGAAATTGAGACAGTTTAAGTGACTTGTCTAAGGTCACATAGCTAAAAGGGCTGGATTTGACCTGAGGTCCTCCTGAATTCAGAGCCAGCACTCTATCTACTGTGCCACCTCACTGTCCCTGCCTAACACCTAGTAAGTACTTAATTAATTAACTATCTATCTATCTATCTATCTATCTATCTATCTATCTATATCCATTCATCCATCACTTATTCATCCCTCCTTCTATCTATCCAGGCATACATACATACATCTAACTGTATAGCTAGCCAGCTATCCATTCATCCTTTTTGCTATCTCTCTCTATCTCTCTATCCATCCATAATGCCCTCATGTACCTCACCATCTAGGAGACATTCCTTTTTACTAGGCCTTAAAAAATTCCCAAGGTCACTTCCTGGCTCCCTGATTCCTTTGCCCCTTGATAATAAGCTGTAGCAGGGCTGGTGGCTGTGAACAGCAAATAGTCCTGGCATCAGCTCAGCACATGGCCCTGAGAAGGGTGGAATTCTCCATTTCCTGAGAATTGATTTTCGTTTTCATGCTGTCTCCATTTGTTTGCAGAGGGATAAGGAGCTTTCCTTTCTATTTTTTTCTATTTTTTTACTCCCATTCTCAGCTCCATCTTTAAAGTTAAAACTGGTGAGTTTCAGGCCCATTAGATATCACTTGCTGAAACAACTCTATTAGCCACTCATGTTTCATGTTTGAAAGGTCAGTAATTGTGTCAGTGTTGGGAAGTCCCTAGGGATGGGGGCCTATTGATTTAACTTGAAAGAGAACTTTCTGGGGGGGGAGAATGAAAAATTGGAAATTTTCTGCAATTTGCTGCCTTTTTTGTTGTATAATATTCCTTTGTCCCTGTAGAACCTATAGATTGGTCAGGGTCACCAATTTTTCAGAACACTAATGTACAATGCAGAGCACACATTTGGCCTTATTGATTCGACCAGAAAGAATGTCCTCTTTAGTAAGAAAACTAGTAAGAAATCTTGGTAATTCTACTCGATGATATTTCCTTCTTTTTTTCTGGCAAGACTGTGGCAACAAAATTGTTTCAGGATCTTAGGAAACATCTGGACCTTTCCTTTTAATCTCATCCGATAAAGCAGTTGGATGGTATGGTGGAAGGTAGGTTAGACTTTGAATCAAAAAGATCTGAGCTCAAATCCTGCCTCAGATCCTTATTTATGGAGTGATTTAGTGTTGTTGTGAGGATCAAATGAGATAATATATGTAGAATACTCTGTAAACCTTAAGGCACTAAGCAGTTTCATATTATTCTTTATGTTGCTGCTGCTATCATTGTGGTTATTGCTTTTGCTGCGTTGTTTCAATCATGGCCAACACTTCATGACTCAGTTTGAAGTTTTCTTGACAGATATTTGAGTGATTTGCCACTTTCTTCTTTAACTAATTTCACAGGGGAAGAAGCTGAGGCAAGCAGGGTTAAGTGACTTGACCAGGGTCACCCAGCAAGTAAGTACCTGAGAAAAGAATTGAACTCAGGAAAATGAGTCTTCTTGACTTTAGATGCAGGACTCTGTGCCCTCTGGCACGACCTAGCTGCTCATTCTATAATTTACAGGTAAATAAATGAAAGTCTGTGTGCATAATGAATATGGAGCCAGCCCCAAAGTCAGAAAGGCCTAGATACAAGACTTGCTCTAACACATGCTCTCCTTATAACCCTGTATAAGTCCTTTAACCTCTCAGTGGCCCAGACAATAAGTCTAGACAATATTGTCTAAGACAATAAGTGACTGAGCACATCCTTGTCAGCTTGGGTGAAGGGAGTTTTGTCACCAGAGCTTCCCTCTACTAGAGAAATCACAGATCCAAATCTCTCTCCTTCTCTTCAACTTAATGCTTCCATTTTGCAGAGAAAGTATTGACAATGGATGGGATTCAGAGTGAGAAAGACATCACTTCAAATCCAAACTCTCAGACACATATACTTACTAGTTATGTGGCTCTGGGTCAGTCACCTCTGAACTTCAATTACCTTATCTTTAAACTGCAGATAATAATACCTACCTTACAGTGTTAGAGTAGCTAGAATGCCAGACAGAAACACCTGAGTTCAAATCCAGCCTCAGACACTTACTAGCTGTTGTCCCTAGGTAATTCATTTAACCTTGTTTGTCTCAGTTTCCTCATCTGTAATATAAGCCTAAAGAAGAAAGTGGCAAACCAGTCCAGTATCTTCAGCAAGAAAACCTCAAATAGGACCATAAAGTGTCAAACATGACTGAAACAACAGAACAATACCTCACAGTGTTGCTGTGATAAAATTGGATTATGTATGTGTGTGTTGTGCATACATGTATGCATTATGTATGTATACATAATTCTATATTACTTATGCATGAGTGCATATGAATTCATATACATCTATATTGCTTCACAAACTTTGAAGCATTATATACATGGCAAGAGCAGAGTTGCTGTCCTTGGTGCTCTAAGAAGATCATTGTGAGGGCCAAGGTATTATGTGTCTGACTTGTGGCTGATCAGCTCGATCATTATGAGCTTGGAAGACCCTACCTCAGGTTGGACATAGATAATCTGAGTGAACATTTGGAGTGGAAATGGCTTTAAATTTGCACATTTCACATTTCTTTTAAGCTACTACCGTTCTGCTTTTGCTCATTGAACAGAGCAATTTCTTTGATACAGGAGTGCTATATTGGGCAGTCCAGGGCCCATGTCTTCCATATCTCAGAGGAGAAGGAATAGTATCGAATAAGATAATATCTGTAGAGTGCTTAGCATAGTGGCTGGATTTGAACTCAAATCTGTCTGCCTCCAAGCTCAGGATTCTAAAAAGAGGTCTCTATCACTTCATTTCATAGACTAAGAAAATGAAGTCCACACAGCTTATGTTGAACAGAGGTCATATAGCTGGTATTGAGCCTGTCTGGGGTTTAAAGTCTGCATTATGGGATGATGGAATGGGAAGGCTAGTGCATGTGGAGTCAGAAGAAAAGGGCTCAATTTCTATTTCTCCTACTTACTGTCCATAAAAACTTAGTAAATCGTGTGCTCTCTCTGGGGTTCTTCTTAACTATAAAGGAAGAGACAGGAGTATCCTTGATGCTATGATTCCATACTTCCAAATTCAAAACTTTTTCAAAATTAAAATAATTGGTATGTGTATGGGACTTTAAGGTTTTCAGAGAGCACTGGAGGTTATCCCATTTGACAATGTTAGGAGGCAGGTTTTATTATTATGCCTATTTTACAGATGAAGAAACTGAGACTGAGAGAGATTAAGTCACTTGCCCAGGCTTAGTAAGTGTCTGAGGCTTCCTAAATTCACCCACTGTCCCTTCCACCTCAGGCCTTATATCTCTTATCAATTTTATTAAGCATCCAATTTGATTAACATGATTGTCCATGTATAATCTATATCAGATTGACCTGGGGAGAGGGGAGGGAAGGCAAGGAGGAAAAATAATTAGAATTGAAAGTTTTACAAAAAAATGAATGGCAAAAACTATCTTTAAATATAATTGAGGGGGAACGAAATACATTAATTAAATTAATTCAACATCCAGTAAGCACCATCAACATTTAAAACACAATGCTATGCAGTCAATGAGATACAAAAATTCACTAAGACCAAAATTCACTAATCCCTGCCCCCACAGAGTTGACGTCCTAATATGGATATAAGATGCACCCAAAATAATACATAGTACATAAATGAAATATCATAGGCTATATGCCCAGTCTTAATGTTAAGAAGGACAGGGTTCAAGTCTTATCTGTGACCCCAGGTAAGTCATCTCTTCAATGACTCAGGCCACTTACAAAGTCTATAAATTGTGAAAGGGTTGAATGCCAGAATTGGTTGAGTTGAATGTTAAGTGTTCATTCACAGGGAAAGAAGGAATGAAAGAAGAGAAGGAAACAAAGGGAAGGGAAGAGAAGAAGGGAAGGGAGGGAGCGAGGCATCAAGGAAGAAAATGCTACATGTGTAAACAGTATTATGTGGAGTATAAGGGGAAGGTCTTTATTACACAAGGCTATCAGGAATGGCTTCATGGGGGAGGAAATAGGGATGACAATATTCAAAGAATAGCTTAAATATCCTCGAATATCTTGAGGTTATTATTTTTCTTACTTTTCCAAAATGATTCATGAATTTAATTTGAACTTGATTCATTTGTTAATGTCTAAATTGTTCTGGGTTTTTTTTTCTTCCACAATCTACTAACCTGGACTACAGACTTTTTGATTGGACTTTTATCTTCACTTTTCTGAATCCTTGAGAGCCCGCTTTTAGAAATGGAAGAATCCATTAAGCCCTCAATGAATTCAAGGATGTATGAAAGAAAGAGAAATCTGAAAAGCTTGTCAGAAATTAAGTGTTCTTAGAAAATCCATTTCTGGAAAGTAGTAAAGATTTCTCATTTTCCCCCAATTCAGAAAAGTTATTTGGAAAGTATTCAACTCAATTCAACTTACCAAGTATTCAAGCACCAAGTATACAAGTTCCTACTGTAAGTCCCAGATTGCACTGGGTGCTAAGAGGGATACAGGAGAAGTATTAGCGATGATCTCTTCTTTTAAAGGGAGACCCACAAAGAAAATAATTTGAGGGGTACACAAGGTAGAATACAAGTATGTGGTGTAATGAAAATAACTCTGAATTTGGAGTCAGAGAATGGGGTTACAATTCCAGCTTTTCATTTATTTTTATGAGTCAGTATAAGTCACCTCTCTTTGAAACTCAGTTACCTCACCTATAAAATAAAAAGACTAGTATAAGCACACCTCTTTTTTAATATCTTTTCTAACTATAATATCCCCTGTTCTAGGGGCAGCTAGGTGGTGCAATGGAGAGCACCGGCCCTGGAGTCAGGAGTACCTGAGTTCAAATCTGGCCTCAGACACTTAATAATTACCTAGTTGTGTGCCCTTGAGCAAGCCACTTGATCCCATTGCCTTGGGGAAAAACCCTACAAAAAAATATTCCCTGTTCTAAATATTCCCTGTTCCCAGCTCTGACATTCTGGGCTACAAGACCCCTTCCCAGCTTGGTCACTCTCTGTTGTAAGGGCCTTAACAAATTTGGGTTAAATCACATAACTTAAATGATACAATTGTTGGCACACATAACAGTGAAGAATATCAATACTTTTCATAGCATCTTTCTTCCTCCATCTTCCCGTCTCCAAAGGACCAAAGAAGCCAACAGTTGTAATCTAGCATTCTTAGAACAGCTATTGTCATTAAATGGAAATATCAAGGATAACATATGGTGATTACACAACCCCCAGGGAGAGGAGGGGGCTTTGAGGGAAACAGAAGGTCTTAGCAAATGGTTGTCTACTACATTTACACAACTCTACTCAATAGGGAAATAAAATCAAGACTGCCAACCAAATATTTACTATATGAAATACACAAAAGATGGCTGGACGATATTTGTGATATTCAGCCTTCAGCATATGTATACATTATGTTGATTCAAATAATTTTTAAGAGTTGAACAGAACACAGGAGATCATCTTTTGGAACTTTTATATTCTCTTTTCTAACATTCCTTCTTGTGCTCCATGTATTTACCAAAGCTACAGCCCCATCCTAGAATAAAAACTCTCCTCCTTCATATCCCTTAGGATTTTTAGATTTCTTCCAGGTTCCTTCCAGGTTCAACCCAAGCATCACCTCTTTCATGAAACTTTCTTTGATGAACTTCAGTTCAAGACTGATGTTAAAGCTCCATCCCTTCTCAATTTACCTTACATTTATTTATCAGTAAGCATTTCGAGAGAATGTTCAAAAAAATGTTCTGTATGAAATAGGTCAAGAACCTGAAGGAACCATCAGGGCCATTGAGTCATAGAAGCAAAGATTTAAAGTTTGAAGTCATCTAGTACAATGTCTTCACTTTAGAGAAGAAGAAACTCAGGATGACCAAGGTCAAGTGATTTACCTGGGTCATGTAGCTAGTAATAAAACTGTAAAAATGATAATAATAATAATAATAGTATATAGGGGTGGCTAGGTGGCACAGTGGATAGAGCACCAGCTCTGGATTCAGAAGTACATGAGTTCAAATCCGACCTCAGACACTTAATAATTACCTAGTTGTGTGGCCTTGGTCAAGTCACTTAACCCCATTGCCTTGCAAAAACTAATAATAATAATAATTGTATATATCTAGTGCTTTAAGAATTGGAAAAGCACTTTACAACTATTACCTAATTTTATTCTCACAACAGCCTAAAGAAATAGATCCTAATATTCTCATTTTACAGATAAGGAAACTGAGGCACATAGAGGATGTGACTTATTCAGTGTCATATAGCTAGAAATGACTAGGGACAAATTTAAACAGAGATCTAACTTATACAGGGTTACACTGCTAGGAGTGTCTAAAGATTTAAACAGAAATTTTTGAAGAAAACTTCAGATCCAGCTGTGCCATCTACCTGCCTACCAAGTACCTGAGGCAAAATTAGAACTCAGGTCTTGCCAACTATATCCACCTAATTGCCTCATTTCATGCTGCTTTCCTAAAATCCTTAGAAAATTAGCATTTTCCTGGGGACAATAACTTGGGGAAATCTCTGCACTCAGGAAAAGCCTTCCAAAAAGACTAATTCAACCTTAAGAAATGCCATCCAGAAGACAAGTGCTGTTCATCTCAAAGATTTTTCACTTAGAACTTCAAGTGAGATCTTAAGCAATAGATTGTTTTCTTCCCCAACAACAAATTAAATCTAAATGGCCATTTAGAAGATGTAACCAAAAGAGAATGAATAAATAAAGTACGTAAATGGAAACTGTCATTTTCTGCTCTCTGTACATCCCACTTGACAATGGAGCTACATAGAGAGATGCCCACTCGCTTACAGTGATGAGCAATCTGCCTTCCCAGCTCCCTTTATAAGCCTCTTCCAGTTCTCTGCAGCTCAGCTGGGATGTATATTTGTCCTTGCTACTTCAGGCCTTCCAAGTGTCCACACTCCTAGTGGCTCTCTGTCTCTGTCTCTCTCTGTGTCTCTCTGTCTCTCTCTATGTCCTCATCTGTCTCTGTCTCTGTGTCTCTATCTCTGTCTCTGTCTCTCTGCCTCTCTGTCTCTTTCTCTCTGTCTCTCTGTCACTGTCTGTCTCTGTGTCTGTCTCTCTGTTATCTCTGTCTCCCTTACTCTGTTTTTTCTTCCCTCTGTGTCCTTAGCTACTGATAAATATATTTACATATCTTTATGTATGTATACATATGTGTGCTATTGTATATGAATGAATGCATTATGTTTATATAATACATTTATATATGTATTATTCTATAGAAAATACTAATGAACAATTAATTTTCCCTTCATTGCATCTTCTTGAGGAAACACTCATTAGACAATCAAAAGAGCTTCTTCAGCTCTATTTATTTTTATCTGTGCAAATTATCCTGTTGTTTAGAAGAGTTGATTCCCTTTTCTTTCATATTTCTTTCTCACAACTGTATTCAATCACTGAGAATGCAGAGGGAAGATGTCATTTTCTTTTTAGCACCATGATCTTTGCTTCACAGGCATATTGTTCAAAGGTCCATTTTCTGGAACATCAAAGGGGTCCCAGATCCAGTACCTCTGAGGTCATCTGGCCCAAGTGCTTCCTTTTGCAAGGGGAGAAATTGATTTCCTTGAGGGAAGTCATTTCCCAAGGAAGGTGAGGCCATTTGACCATAGTCTCAAAGGTGGTAAACATTGATCTGAGATCTGAACTCTGGCCCTTTAATATCAGAGGTATCATGTCCAGACTTGGAAAAGGTGGGTGACAACTTTGTCCAATGATTTTTGAGGCAATTGGAGTTAAGTGACTTGTCCAGGATCACATAGCTAGTCAAGTGTCTGAGGTCAGATTTTGATCTCACATTCCACTGACACTAGAACCAGCATTCTACCCACTGGGTCACAAAGCTTCTCCCTCCCAATCATATTCTCTAAAAGTTTATGGTTGGTCACAAAGTTATGAAGCTCACTGGTGATCAGAATTGGAAGGGACTTCACACACCATCAAGACTGCAGACTCCTAGCCTGGAGTTCACAGACCCTGAGAAGTACATAGAAAATAGACTTCAAGGTCTTTGTACTTGGATAGGCAACAATTACATGGCTATTTTACATCACCTCTACCTGAGATCTAACATTTCCTTCAATTATAAATATAGGCAATAAAACATGCTTCTGAGAAGGGGTCAAAGGTATCCCCTTGTTGTTAAGGGAATAGATTCAAATAGCCCTAATTCAGACTAACACATAACTGGACAAGAAATGCTTGATAATATTCCCAACAATTGGGTCTCTGCTTGAAAGCCTCTATTGCCTTCCATTGTGGCCCGTCAGAAAGAAGCTTAATTTTTCCTGGCCTCAAATATTAATTTGCTTGTTTATACCTTTGCCCCCTCCCATTGCTTCTTCTGGAGTCAAATAGAACCAGGTTATACTGTTTTCCAAAAGACAACCCTTGAAATAACTGAAGACATACATTAGGTTTCCCTCTGAGTCTTCTGAATACCAGGTCAAACATCTCTCATCTCTTCTATTGATCATTACATGGTGGACTGAAGACTGTTTACCCATCTGGTTGCCATCCTTGGGATGGGATGTTTTCTAGTTATCAATGTCTTTCCTAAAATGTGGCACCCAGAACTAAACACAACCACCCACCACCCAATGTGATCCGACAAGGGAAAGGGGCCACAGACCTGACCTCTCCTTCTTCTTCTTCCTGAGCATCTTTTTAACACAACTTAAGCCTGCATCTGTGGGAACAAATTTTTGTGGAGAGAGAGCCCATCTTAAAGTCTGCCTTGATTCAAGTGCCAACTATGCTGCCTTCTGACTGTGTGACCCTGGGCAAGTCACTTAGCCTCTTAGTGCCCTAAGATATATATTGTCTCTATTGGTGGAAGATGTTTTGAAAATGGGAATTCTCTGCACCAGTAAAAATTTCCCATCTAGACTAAAAGCAATTGGAGAGTTCTAGAGACAATCATAAGAGCTAATTTGTGATTTCTAAGTTCCATAGAAAAAACTTTTTATACCAATGCAGATTAATACTGTCATTTTGTTGTTGTTGCTGTTATCATTGTGGTTCAGTCATTTTAGTCCTGTCTGACTATTCATGACTCCATTTGAAATTTTCTTGGCAGAGAAATTGGAATACTTTACTATTTCCTTCTTCAGCTCATTTTACAGATGAGGAAACTGAAGTAAACAGGGTTAAGTGACTTACCCAGGATCACACAACTAGTTAAGGGTCTGAGGTTAAATTTGAACTCAGATCTTCTGGACTCCAGGGCCTTAGGAGACATTCATAAAATTTACTCTTCTCTTCATAACTAGACATTTTTCTGTAATGAATAGAGACTCCAAGTTTCGAACTTCGGGGACAATTCCACATTTTCTTTTGAATAAGAAGCCACAATCTTCTCTCTCCATCATTCCTATTCAATATGGTAGCAAGTCAAAGGAGACAATCTCCTCCCCAGGGACAAAAGAAGTCATCTATCTGTCAAAAGCAGGTGCTTCTATATCAAATAATTTAAGGGAAGGTTCTTCCAAGTGACAGTGACAAGCCAACATCCTTATCACTGTCTTCTCTTCCAATTAAGTTTTCTCTGGGGAGAAAGAACAGTTTATGTTTCACCAAGTCCAGGTGTGTGTAAATCAAGGTTGCATTCCAGTTAGCATCAAGGAGGAATTTTAAACCTGAAGACCCACCAAAAGTGTGTGAGTCACAATTACCTGAGGCGTGGAGGGTGTCAGTTAGAGGTGCTCTACATTCAATTACACAAATTTCTCCCATTTCTCCGACACTTCATGTTACTCATATCAGTTCAACTCCTGTTCTCCCAGAAGAGTGGCATTCCCAGAACTTGGCTAGCTGCAACACCCCCTCACAGTTCTAGGAATATTCCCAAAGGGTCAGAGGGGATTCTGAATTTCTTTGATTTCAGCCCCCATTGGCATGCTCTCCCCCAGATAATCAGTTGATAATCAACTTAATTAGCTATAACAACAGCTCGAATAAACATCTCCCCAAAATATCTGGGATGTACTCTCCTACAAGTACATAAAGAATCCAAGGGGAAATGAAAGAAGCAGAGGAAGCAAATGGCAAAGGGGCAACTCATAACTCTGGATTGTTGGAAGTCTTTTCCTCTTAAATACAGTGCCATTTCATGGATAGGATCCTTGTAGACCATGTCTATGTCTTCTGATTCAGATATTCCTACCTGCCGCTATTGTCTTGAGAGGTTGATTCTGGAGTACTAATGAATCATCTTCCAAATACCCAACTCTTTGAAACTTGCAGGGTCCTTCTCTTGTCAAGTTGAAGGAGTGGGCATATGGATTCGGGTCAAGGTCAAACATCCCCCTAGTGGGGAGAAAAGCCTTACTTGCTTTAATTTCTGGAAATCAATCCTTTCTGAACTGAGGAAATCACAGGGAATAGGTCATCAAGTGGCTAATTGTGGGAATTGAATGAACCACTCTCTTGTGACTCAATCCTGGAGCTAGGTGTGAGCAAACTTTATTAACCTGAGGGCATTGTTTGAACCTAGATTTAAACCTCAATGTATAGAAAGCTGGATCACCTCTATATGTTGCTTGGAGATCCTTAACCAAGTATCTAGGCTGTACTGACCCGAAACCCAATCAGATCTAAATATTGATGCAAGTAGTTTGTACATCTCATGTCTTACCTGAAAACTAGCCCCATACTGAACAATCAGTTATTATTTCCAGGTTTCTTTGATTGTTCACAGACACTTGGAGCGAGACACCTCTTTTTCTATTTTCAGGAAATTAAACGTGTTCACTTCCTAACCTTCTTCCAATTATAAATCAGGTTATCTCATGTTGTATTATTTCCTTTTAATTAATTGGTCTCATTTGATTAACTGTTTTAATGTATAAAAGTCTGTCTCCTCCCCTGTTTTCAAGATCTAAGCTGAAGAGATTTGGTCCTGGCTTGTTGGGAAATCGTTAAACAAATTAATATGCTAGGGAAATTGAACCTTTGTTTCCTCAGTCATTTCATCATTCACCTGCCATGAGACTCATTTGATAATTCAGAGAAGATTCCTGCGGGGTAACTAAGTTTCCTGTCTATTTAAACATGAATTTGATTCTTATGTGAATCATTCCAGTTGGAAGGCTCTTTAGCCTTTCATCCAAACCTGGAGGGATTCATTGATCAAGACATATTCTCACCTAAAAAGCTAAAATAGGGCAAGGTGGTTTAACTCCACCCTTACAAAACGAACTTGCAAAGGAGAGCTCTGAGGTATTGTGAAGAAAATTGGAGAATCATGAAGGTCATTTAACTATACCAATGAATGCAAAGCTAGGAAACACCTGGATCAGAATTTTTAACACTAAACAGAGATGCTGCTGAATGGATAAGATCAAGGAAGTGTGTGGTCCATAGAATCACAGAGCTAAAATCAGAAAGGACTTGAGAGTCTGTCTAGTGGGATCTCCTCATTTTACAAATGAAGAAACTGAGGTCCCTGAGAGTAATACACTTATTCAGTGGTACACAGGTAACAATGACCACTGGGGGCTTCCAACTCAGGTTCTCGAGTTCCAGATACAGTGAGCCACTGTTCTACATGAAGCTACAATACAATGGGTTGAGGGGAATGCCATCAAATGAGACTAAAAAGGAAAATCAGTACCTGACTGAGAGTGACTTTAATAAATATATTAAGTAGTTGGTAGTTTATTCCATAAGGGAAGAACCAGCAATGGGTTTTTGAGCAAGGACATGCTCTATTATCATAGAGTTAAGTTTCCCAGCAGTGAATAGAATAAATTGCAGAGGAGAAGAGACAGGTAACTTCACTACACAGTTCTGACCTCCTTTTATCACTCCATAGTCTCCTAGCTGATTCCACTGTCTTAGATTTCAGTGGTTTCCCTATTTCTGGAGACTAGAAACAGCAAAAAAAAGTTAATTTTTAGCAGTTTCACTGTCTATCAGGACTAGAGTCAGTGAACCCAGTTAGAAGATTTTGGAGTGATAAAAGGGTGTAAGAACTAGCATATTAGCAATAAAAATAGGAGATAGTTGCAGAAAATAATAATAGCCAGAATTTATATAGCACTTTAAGATTTACAAAACACTTTTATCTCCTCATTTCATCCTCATAATAACCCTGGATTGTACAGTCTTTGATTATTATAGATGACAGAATGGAGACAGGCAGAGATGAAGTGGTTTACCCAGGAAGTGTCTGAGTCCGGATTTGAACTGTAGACTCCAGATCTAGAATTCTATCTACTGTACCACCTATCAAACATTGATAAAGTTTGCGGAAGGAGACTAAAATAATGAGCACTCCAAAGGCCAATGACACAGTGACTACACAATTTCAATGAAAAGGATAATAACAGAAAAAAGAAAAAGAAATAATAACTAAAAGGCAACTAGATGGTAATTTAAAACCAATAATAGTACTGGAGAATTAATAAAGAAACACACCTTTTCCCAAAGGGCAATTAAACTGTGCATACCCTTTAATCAACCAATACTACTACTAGGTCTATATCCCAAAGAGATCACAAAAAAGGGTAAAAAGTCCAGGTATACAAAATATTTATAGCAGCTCTTTTCCTAATGGTGAAGAATTGGAAATTGAGGGAATGCCCATCAATTGGGAAATGACAAAACAAATTGTGGTGTATGGACATGATGGAACACCATAGTTCCATAAGAAATCATGAGGAACAGGACTTCAGAATAGCCTGGAAAGACTTGCATGAACTGATGTTGAGTGAAGTGAGCAGAACCTGAAAAACCATGTACACACTAACAGCAATATTGGGTGATGATCAACTGTGATGGACATGTTCAATTCAGCAGTACAACAATCACAAACAATTCTGAAAGACTTGTGATCCATATCCAGAAAAGGAACTATGGACTTTAACTGCAGACCAAAGCTTACTGTCTCTTACTGTCTTCAATTTTTTTAAACTGTCTTATGAATAATACTTTTTTCCTCTCTAATTTTTCCTGTTCTGAGTTGATTCTTTTTTCACAAGATGATTAATATGGATCTATGTTTAGCATGGTTATACATGTATAGCTTATATTATATTATTTTCTGTCAGGAGGAAGGGAGAAGAATGTGAAATTCAAATTCTTGCAAAAACATAATTGTTGAAAACTTTGATTGCATGTAATTGGAAAAATAGATAAAAATTTAAAATCCACACACCTTCATCTCTTGCAAATGGGTAGAGGTCTATGTATTCTATTACAAGGGTAGAATGTTATATATTTTGTCTGATATGGTTATGAAATTGAATATCTTTTGCTTAACTGTAGCACATTTTTTGTGGTGGTACTTGTTCAATCATGTCCAACACTTCATGGAATTTTCTTGACAAGAATATTGGAGGGGTTTACCATTTCCTTCACTGGCTCATCCTACACATGGGGAAACTGAAGCAAACAGGGTAAAGTGATTTGCTTAAGGTCACACTAGACTAGTAGGGGTCTGAGATAAGATTTGAACTCAGATCTTATGGAATCTAGGTCAAGCACTCTATCCACTGTACCACCAAGCCCCTCTTCTGTATTTCTTCATTGTGTTCAATTCCAATTCCAAAAATAACTGATTTTCTTCTTATCTTTTATTTTTGCCTTTAGTTTTGCAATCACCTTTGCTTCCCAATGTATCTTTCCTCCAATTCATGAATGGTTAGTTTAAAAAATTAATAATAAAACTTATTTTTAAAAGATAATGGGGGCAGCTAGGTGGTGCAGTGGATAGAGCACCAGCCCTGGAGTCAGGAGTACCTGGGTTCAAATCTGGCCTCAGGTACTTAATAATTACCTAGCTGCGTGGCCTTGAGTAAGCCACTTAACCCCATTGCCTTGCAAAAAAAAAAGATAATGCAAAATTTGGTTACTTATTGGATAGACAGGTGAAGAAGAGGGAAGAGTTGAGGAGGGTGAAGAGATATTTTTTAGGAATGAATGAGTGGGAGGATGGTGATTCCAGGAGCTATGTTGGGCAAATCATTTAACTTGCCCGGAAAAGGAGGAGGTTGGACATCTAAGATTTAATCACCTTAAGATCTCTGATTCCTAGAAATGGGAGGAGAGCTAGGTCTAGGGGGTGGAAGATGCTTTCACTTTAAGGGAGTTGCAGCATACAAATATCCGCTGGGACCAAAAAGAGCACAAACCCTTCCATATGGCATCTCTCTTCACTTATTTGCTGAAAGGACAAGTACCATGTCTTCTACAAAATCTCCTCTTTTCTGTGATAAATATCTCCAGTTCCTTCAAAGATCAAATTCAGAAGAAAGGAAATTATGCCAACCTGGGCTTCCTTTTCTAGGTTCCTGTCACTCTTAGTTTTGGAACTTCAACATTATTTTTAAAGGATCATGCCACACACCAATCCCAGTATTGAAAATTACTACACAGAGAGACTCAATCACTTATTTCAATAAGATTCAGTTCCTACTGTCAAGTATTTATTTATGTCTAGCCTTGTTATCGGGCTTCCAACTGTGTCAATCAACTGAAACTGTTCTCTTCAAGATCACCAGTGATGTCTTTATTGCTAAATAGGGTGACTTTTTCTGAATGCCTGTCCTTGACTTCTCTGCAACATTGCAGGCTGTTGACCACCCCCTACTCTTCTTTTCTCTGGGTATTTAGGACACTGCTCAGATGTGATTTTCTTCCTATTTCCTTTCAAGACCATCCATGTGCAAGACTGTTCCTAATTGGGAGCATGTCCCAACATTTTGTCCTGGTCTCTTTTTCTTCTTTCTCTATTCTCTCAAAATAATCTTTTTTTAGGGGCTTTTTTTTGCAAGGCAAATGGGGTTAACTGGCTTGCCCAAGGTCACACAGCTAGGTAATTAGTAAGTGTCTGAGGCCAGATTTGAACTCAGATACTCCTGACTTCAGGGCTGGTGCTCTATCCTCTGTGCCACCTAGCTGCCCCTCAAAATAATCTTAACATCTCATCATCATTATTATTATTATTATCTTAATAATCAATCTTAACTACTATCTGTATGAAGATGAATCCCAAATCTGCATTTCCAGTCCTAAATTCTGTTGGCCTTCAGTCACATATCTCCAGCTGCCTAGAGAATATTCATACCTGGGTATCCTGTAGGAATCCCAAATTCAAGATGACCAAAGATAACCCCAGTCCTCCCATAACCCAGGTACACAGCATAGAAGTCATTACTGAGTTTGGATGCTCATTCACTCTCATTTTTCTTCTTTTTTATTTATTTTATTTAAGGCAATGGGGTTAAGTGATTTGTCCAAGGTCACACAGCTAGATAATTATTAAGTGTCTGAGGTCACATTTGAACTCAGGTCCTCCTGACTCCAGGGCCAGTGCTATATCCACTGCACCACCTAGCTGCCCCTCACTCTCATTTTTCAGTTATCAAGTCCTATTGATTTTATTTCTACAGTATATCTTAGATCAATCTTCTCATTCATATCACAACCAGGTCTAATTATTTCAGACAAAACGTGTATAGCTTGCTGCAAATGTTTGGTAATTGGTGTCCCTATAGCTTCACTTTTCCCTCTCTCATCCAAATTCCAAAAAAAAACTGCTAAATTGATATCCTTAAAGGATATGAAACTCCCCTTATAGGATTCTGCTCCCATCCAATTCACACTGAAAAATTAGGTTCCCTTGAAAATGAATAACCTAGATTCATGGTATTCTGTATGGTCAAACTAATCCCCAAGTGAGGGCCAAACTTTTAATTAATTCCTTATAATGACAATTAAAAGTGACCACATTGGTGGAAACTTCTTAAACCAGAATTTTTGAATTCCCACTAATATGCTCACCTTTAATAGTCAGCCAGTGGAAATAATTATTTCAAAGCAAAGACATTTCCTAAAAATATCAAAGTATGAAGAGTAAAACAAGCTATAGCCAAACTTCTGCTCATTATCTGAGTTTCAGAAGGTCCTTATAACATAAATAGAATTTAAAGGAAAGTCCCTAGGCTGTGGTGCAGATAGCATTACAAGTCAGATAATAAGTCATCATTATTATAGCATTTTTTCCATCTCTTACCTACATGTTGGGGATACCCTCCCACCTTCTGCCCCCTTAGAATTCCCAAATCCTTTCAAGTGTCATCTTAAATGCCACCTTCTATAAGAAATCTTTATTTTCCCAGTTGTAGAACCTTCCTCCCTCTGCTAAAAAAAATCCCTTTATATTTATTTTCATATATCTTGTCTTTTTGAGAAACAGATGGCATATTAGATAGAAATCTGAATTCAAAGCTAGGAAGACCTGGGTTCAAATCTCTCCTCTACATTGTGTCACCCTAAATATTTGAGGCATCTAGGGAGTGTAGGAGATAGAGCACTGAGTTTTCACTCAGGAAGATCTGAGTTCAAATGTGATCTCAGACATACCAACCATGTGACTCTGTGACCTTGTCTCAGTTTCTTTCTCTGTGAAAGGATGATAATACTAGCAGCCATCTGCCAGACCAGTTGTGAAGACAAAATGAGGTACTTGTAAAAGTGATGAGCACAACAGCTGGCACAAATTTATCCCTGTGTAAATATTGTCATCATCATTATTAGGTAAGTCACACAACCTAGACATTTCACTGCGATGCAGACAAGGAGGTTCCTCATCCAGAGGTTTCTCAAGCCAATGAAATCACAGATCCATTCTTTAGCCTAGTCCCCTATATCTTGTTATTTGCTTGGCTGTGAAGAGGTATTTCCCCAATAGACTGTGGGTTCCCTGGGTCTCATTTTTTGCTTTGCATCCCCAATAAACAAACACAGTTCTTGAAACATGGAAAATTGCCGAACAAATGCTTCTTGTAGGAACTAAATTGATATTAATCTCTCTTGCTGTATTTTAAGCTGATTTCTCCATCTTCTTTGGAGATGACTAACAAAAGACAATTCTCTTTGTTCTTCCTCTATTTGGGGGGAGGGGAAAGGTAGGGAAAGGAATGAGGTAGTTTTCATCTCTAATCCAGCAATTATTTAAGATACATTATTAATGATACAAGAGAGAGAGGAATCAAGAATTTCAATTTCATTCATAATTTGTGTGTGTATGTGTTTGTGTTTGTGTGTGTGTGTGTGTGTGTGTGTATGTGTGAAACAGTTAAGTTATAAAAGCATGGAAGTAGGGCTCAGAATATATATTCAGGTTTAGGAAAGAAAACTAAAATCACATTATCCTAGCATTGGAAGGGACAACATAGGACAAGTTAATCAAGATGGACCTTAACAAGACTGATGAGCAGTCAACTAAGCTTTATTTTAATCTCTCCAATGACAGGGGACTCACTACTTCCCAATCAGCCCTAATTCTACTTTGGCACAATTCTAATAATTAAGAAATTATCTGTTGTTTGTTTTTGCCAAACTTCGTGACTTGTACCCATCATTCTTGTTTATGACCTATGTAGAGTTAAGCAAAAGGGATCTAACTCATGTTCCATATGATGGACAGATGAATGTTTGGAGACATTGATTGCATCCCCCCCACCAGTCTTCTTTTCTCCAGGCTAAACTTCCCAAGTTCCTTCAATTAACATTCACTCAAGGCCCTTTGACATTGCCCTCCAGTTTGTCAACATCCTTCCTAAAAATCTCAAGTTTCCGAATGTAGACATTAGAAGCTATCCCTTTTCTTGGCTATCTGTCACTCCATTTCAAGTTTCTTTATTCCCAATGCAGCATATACTCAAGACCAGACCCCCCCTCCATATTTCCCATTATTATTCTATTTTGCTCCCTCCCTTATGCTCCATGATAACAGGGAGTGACTTGCAGTTCCTGGAATCCAAATACTATCTCCCATCTCTATACCCCTATACTGGCTAATTCCCATTCTTAGAATGCTCTGCCTCCTCACACCTAACTTGGCTATCCCAATTTCTTCCAGACAACAAACAAAAATCTACTTTCTGAGGGGGCCTTTCTTTTTGTAATTATTTTTTTTCAGTCAACTAGTATATATTTTCCTCTCCTTTATCCCTTCTTCCTAAACCCAGAAAAAGAAAAAAAAGCCAACCCTCTTTGCAGTCAAGTAAAACAAAATAGTCAAACAAATAAGTGTCTCCTTCCTTAAATAGACTCCATTACTTTTCTCTCAAAAAATTTGTCAAAGACAGAGATAGAGAGATAGAGACAGAAAGACAAAGAGTGACAGAGGCAGAGACAGACAGCCAGAGAGATCAGCACTAGACTTTCCAAACAGAAATGTAGTTCCAACCATAAACTATGTCAATTTGTCTTTACAATAATGTGATGATTACATAAATTATTCTTCTGATCAGGGAAGCCTTTCCCTTCCCTGCTAATTGCTCATACCTTCCTCAATGAGATGATTCTCTTCAATTTTGCAGATATCTTACATGTAGCTATAGTTATTTCATATCACCTTCCTCATTACAAGTGAGTACCTGGAGAAAAGGGACAATTTTTGCTTTTGTATCTCTCATGCTTAGAGCATAGAAAATGCTAATAAATGGGAAGCAAGATTAGAGGAAAAAACTGTAAAATTCAAAATAAATAAAATATTTTTTTAAAAATTCTAATAACTACTTGTTGGTTGACTTGCAGAAACCAAGAAAATTGATCAGGCACTTCACTCATTGCCTCTTGTCTCATATATTAAGGACCGTGAATGTTTCGTTTCCTTTCTAGGAGAATTAATCCATAAAAGGCAAAAGGAAAAGAATTCCATCATCAAGCAGAGCATGTCAAAGACAGAGAAGGCAGAGAGACAGAGACAGAGATAGAGAAATGAAGACACAGAGAGAGAGAAAGAGAGAGACAGAAAGGCACAGAGAGACAGAGAGGCAGAGACACACGCTCACAGAGCAAGAGATACAAAGACAAACACAAAGAGGTAGACATAGAGACAGAAACAGAGACAGAATGAGACAGAGAAAGAGAGAGGTCAACACTAGGCTTTCCAAACAGAATTAAAATTCCAACTATAAACAAAATCAGGTGGCTAGGTGGCGCAATGGAGAGAGCACCAGCCCTGGAGTCAGGAGTACCTGAGTTCAAAGCCAGCCTCAGACACTTAATAATGACCTAGCTGTGTGGCCTTGGGCAAGTCACTTAACCCCATTTGCCTTGCAAAAACCTAAAAGAAAAAGCCCAACTATAAACAATACCAACTAGGGATTCAGCAACATTATTCCCATGATCCACTGAGAAGCTTCCAGGAAACCAAAACCTTGGGGTTCTGGAGAGTGCAATTGCAGAGCTGAGAGAAAAGGACTGAGCTGATGATTAGACTATTAAGAGACAGATTTGAGTATACTGTACTGTCCCAGCCGGGCACTGTTGAAATGCCATGGTACCTCCTTATTATGGGAAAGAACCAGTTCCAAAAGGCAAAGAACTTCCCAGCATCCAGACCTTCGCCTGTTTTCTAACAAATCAGACCATGAGGTTGCACAACATGTTCCTCATGATAATAAACATAATGTGCAAGTCACACCATCATTTATTTAATGTCCATAGTCTTCTTTGATTATGAAGAACAATAATCATCATCAACAAAGCAAAGCAATGAATAGGGCAGTGGCTCTGAGGGTAGGGACAAGAGTTGACAGACAGATTTGGACCAAAGCAAAGGAGGACAAATCTGGTAATAGAAGGGATTATGGTACAAGAAATTTATAAAATCCACAGGAAAGGAATAGGGTTGACCACCTCTTGGATGAACAGTAGCTGAATTAAAAACAATGACAGACCCTGCCTCTTTACTCCTTGGGAAATTTTTTCAAAAGACAACAAAAAGAGTTAACATTTATATAGATCTGTTCAATTCATAAAATCTTTTGACATACCTTATGTCAATGGTTCCTGATGATCCCTGATTTATTGTTGAGGAAAATGAAGCTAAGAGACTTAAAGGTCAAGGTCTCAAGGTCACATAGCAAATATCTGCTGAAGAAAGGACTCTACTGATTTCATATCTCTCTCCATATCATACTTACCATACCAAATTATAATCACAGCCAAAAAAGCAAGGACTTACATTTTCCAACAATGTTTGACTGAGAGACAAACCACTGAGAGTTTACATAAGGATTGTAATCATCAGATCAGAAAATTCTTTCTCTTTTTTTTTCAAATTGGCCTGGTCTTTGACTTTGACAAGTGAGGAGAAAGTATAAAAACTCCTTTCACTGGTAAACAATGTCTGAAATTTCATAGTCTAAAAGAGTATCTCAGACACTGAGAGGATAAGCAACCTACTCCAAGAACACACAATCAAGATAACATGTCAGAGGAGCAGTTAGGTGATATAGTTGATAGAGCACTGGCCCTGAAGTCAGGAGGACCTGAGTTCAAATCTGAAATCAGATACTTAAAAAAAAAATTACCTAGCTGTGTGACCATGGACAAGTCACTTAACCCCACTGTCTTCCAAAAAAAACAAAAAGGTAACATATCAGAGACTGAGCTGGAATCTAGATAGGAGTATCTTGGAGTCAAGTGAATCATGAGCTAATTATTTAATCTTCAGTGTGAACACAGACACCTCAGATATCAAAAGACAACACAAATCAGGGTTTAATTTATTGTCTTGCTAATTGTCTAGACTTTAAAAAGTAATGAAGAAGATATAACATTAAAGATTAAAGTTAAAAGTGGCCCCATGATCCCTTTCCACCTTTTCAGTTTTCTTGACTTCCTTCCAGCACACTGTGATTAACTACAGTAACCCCCTTGCTAGTCCTCAAATATAACATTTCATCTCCAACCTCCAAATCTTTTCACCTACAATGCTCTCCCTTCTCAACTCCATCTTTTGATTTCCCAGACTTCCTTCAAAATGGAGTATTTAAATAGCACAGTAGATACAGCATTGCCCCTTGTAACAGGAGGACCTGAGTTCAAATTTGTCCTATGACATTTACTAGCTGTATGACCCTGGGCAAGTCATTCAATATTGATAGCTTTCCAAAAAGTGTGCCACATGTTGATGATTTTTTTTTGTTTCTCCCCCCAAGAATGGCTTGTTTAACCTTTGCCAGAACACTCCTAAATACAGGTCTTTCTGGTTCCAAGGTTGACTCTTTACTTTCTTAAGCCAAGTTGCTTCTCAGGGAATTGTTTAGTGAGAATTTTTGCGCTCAGCCCTTTAAATTGGCCACAATCTTCCTTATCATAGGAAACTTCTTTCAAAGTCATTTTCCTAGGTGGAAAAAATAATCCTCTTTCAGTGGCAATGCATAATCAGGGGAGGAGAAATCAACCCAGCTTTCCCAGGATCCAACAGGAGAAGCAGAATCCATTATCACCCCCATCTGTAGTCACAATGTAATGCATCAATCAATGATTGTTCGCCTGCCTTGTTTCAGAAATGTCCAAGTGTTTCTTTAAGTTAAGACAATGGTCAGGGGAGAGAGCCTTTGACAGTTTCAATGGCTGTGACTAATGGCACCTTATAAAATTTAGAGCAAATAACCCAAGAAAGGATGGAGACAAGCAATATCAAGAGTTCTAGTTGAGAGCCCTAAGGGGAAAGGCAGAACTCACTATCAGAAAGTCACTTTGCAAATATTCACTGGGACTAAATCCCTGGTGTCCAATATGTAGGGGAACAGGAATGATTGATTATGAGGGGTCCCCAAATCCATATGTGCACCAGACTTCCCATCTCTGAAGGAGGTGGCAGCACTGCCAAATCATTAAATGGCTCCAACGGTGATAAATAAACAAGCATACACCTTCTGTAGACTGAATAAATAATATGTCTCACACATATGTGCGTTACTATTTTTCAAATGTATGTAGATGCTGTTGTGATTAACAGAATGCAAATTCAGTTACAAGTGTTAACTCAATTCATAGCAGCTTTTTGTGGGAATGTATTTCTTCTATTCATTTATTCATTCATATAACAAGCATTGATTAATCAGCTGACACCCTCTACAAAGGAAGCACAAAGATGAAAGCAAGCAAAACTTGCCCTTGGGGAGCTTAAATTTTATTGGAAGGCAACTATGGGTTTGCCAATAAGTCAGTTCAAACCATATACCAAGTAAATTCAATTCTGGACAATGCAGAAAACACTGACTCCCTATCACTTCCAAGGACAACCTCCTCTGTTTGGCCCCGAGAGCTCTTCATGACCCCTTTCCACCTTTCCAGTTTTCTTGACTTCCTTCCAGCACACCATGATTCAACTACTGTAACCCACTTGCTGGTCCTCAAATATAACATTCCATCTCCAACCTCCAAGGCTTTTCACCTACAATGCTCTCCCTTCTCAATTCCATCTTTTGATTTCCCAGACTTCCTTCAAGACTCAACTCTAATCCTATCTTCTTCTAGAGATTTGTTTTCTTTCCTGGTGCCCCTGTTGCCAATCCCTTTCTTTTCAAGGTTGCCTCCCATCTATTCCAAACTAATCATGGATGTATACCTACTTATATTCACATTGTCTCCCCATTAGTGTGAGCTCCCTAAGGGTAGACACTGGTCTAACCAATGTTCAGCTTAGTGAGGACACAAAGAAAGGTGAAAGGCATCCTTCAAAGAATTCCATAAATGTTTGCTGAGTTATTATTCTGTTTGGGGTACTGGGAATACAAGGCAAAAAGTGACAGTCCTTCCCCTCAAAAACTTTACATTCTATTAAAAATTAATAACAACTCACATTTATATAGCTTTTTAAGCTTTATAAAGTATTTTCTATGTGTTAATTCATTTAATATAATTCCTATAAGGGTTTTACAGATGAGGAAACTGAGACACAGAGCAATTAAGTGACTTGCCCAGTTCACACAGCTAGTATCTGAGGTAGAATTCAAACTGAGGTCCTCCTGATGCCAAGTCCCACAATCAATTAACTTTGCCCCTTAACTGCCTTGATACAACATGTAAACAGATAAAAACAAGGTTGTTTGGGAAGCAGAAACCATCCAGTCCAATCTCTTCATGTCATTGATAAGGAAACAAGACTCAGTGACTTTCCCAGAGTCACACAAGTTGTAAATATTAGGATTTGAATCCAAGTCCTGAGACTCCAAATCTAACATGTGTTGTTTTTCAGTTCTGTCCAACTCTCCATGAACCCATTTGAGGTTTTCTTGGCAAAGAGACTGAAGCACTTTGCCATTTCCTTCTCCAGCTCATTTTACATTTTACAATTATGCTACAATCTAACATACTTTCCACTGAACGATGATGTTTCACCATATCATTCCCCTGCTCAGTAAACACCAATGGATCTCTATCACCTCTTCAATCAAATATAAACTTCTCTATTCACCAGACATTTAAAGCTCTTCCTTCCAAGACTTATTACATATTGTTTCACTCGTATGTATTCTATAGATGCAGCCAAACTATGCTTCCTCCTTCCTCACACGTGTGTCATCATCTCATCTTGGCTCGTCTTCACTGACTGGCTCCTATGCCTGGAATTCACTTCCTTCAAAGCTCAATTCAAAAGTCATTTCCTACATGAAGCCTTTCATGATACCTATAACTTTTAGAATTCTCTCCTTGCATTTATGTTTATATTTTGCATATATTTATATATACACATACTATAGTATTTGAATATATGGTATATATTCAAAAATATACATTTTGTCTCTTGCAATAGAATGTAAATTTCTAATTTCCTAGGTCTAGCACCAAAGTGATTTGTCCTTGGACCCAGAAGGCCAAAGAAGAGGCAAAACAGCCCATGTCAAGAAAATGGGGCAAGCCAAATCCCCATAGCAGTAAGTAGGGGAGGTAGAGAGGTCCAGTCTCAAAAAAAAATCCAATCCTTGTTGTTAAGGAACTTATAGTGAGACTCTTTGGCTTCCTCAATTTTAAAATGAAGAGGAAAGAGGAGGAGGTTGAATAAGGGTGAAAACAAAGTCCCTTCCACAAAAGATCCCTTCTTTTTCTCACTCTCTGACTTTAAACTTCTGACTTTCCTGCTTTCTCCACTAAACCAAAATTACTCCTTTAGAAAGACCCAAGATCATGTTTTCCCACAAGTGATCTAATGAACTCCAGGTTGGAGTCTAGTGCCTGCTTCACAATAACAAGGTCAATAAAATACATAAAAGTGAGAGTTCAGAAGAGTTAGAAAGAAAGATATTGGGGAAACATTCAAGGCCATGCCATCATCTCTAGATATCAGTGAGATCTCCATGGGACTGGTTATCTCTTAGCAGTCACAGACCTGAATTCCCTAAGTCAATGCGTTCAAACTCAAAAAAACATGGAAGCCACTCAGTCATGCATAAGGACCCCTACTGACATATTGACATCAAAAACCACATATTAATTTTATCTATGTTTGGGGGGCTATTTGTTCTAAATTTTATAAGATGTCATTAGCACATACATTGAATCTTATCTATGTTTTATTTGCTTATTATTTACATTTTTAAAAAACATTCGCAATTATGTTTTCATATGATTCATGGCACTTGGCACTGCTGGGGGGCAGGGAAAAAAGAGAATGTATTTGATACGTCTATTCTGCACCCCCAGCACCTAGCACACTGTTCTTTATACATAACAACAAACAGTTCAGTATTGGTGAACCACAGAGGGAGTTGATTTGATCCACTCAGGGGAGAGGCAGAGGACTTGAGTTTAAATCTTTTTTCTGTCACAAGTCACTACATCTCTGTACCTCAGTTTCCTCATCTATAAAATTTGGACCAGATGGTCCCAGAGGTCCTTTCCATCTCTAGATCTCTGATCTGTGGTCTGATAATCTCTAGATAGGGGTGTTCAGGTGGGGAAAAGAGAATGGATGAGAGAGAAAATGCACACGGAAATGTCTTGGAGGAAGAAAAAAGCTGTACCCGGAGATAGCACATTAAAAGAATTCACTGCATTATGCAGGAACAATACCAGAATGTTAGTTCTTAATTGGAGATGCCAAAGACAGAAGTGAACAAACTAACTGTCTAATTAATATTGAAATCATAATCTCCCGAACAGTAACAAAAGGTTGAGAATACAGAGTTCCATATTCTGGCCAACAGGAAATGTATGACATATCTCCAATTAGAAAGGAACAATAAAAGTCTAAATTGCCAGGATAAAGAAGGACAAAATTAGGCAAGAGCATCCAAACTGCCTGACAACAGAAATTTGCAGGTCTGGCTTCTTAGTGTAGGAGAAAGAAAATACAAGCCATTCCTAGAGGTGGAAACCAGAAAGCAGCCAGAGGAGGACAGACAGGAAAATGATGGATCATACCACTTGAGACCTGGGTGAAGGATTTAAGGATGTTGAAGCCTAAAGAAGACTTTCGGGGTGGGGGCAGAAATGATCACTATCTCCAAGTATCTGTGAGTTTAGGCACTAGGGAGTACAGTCAAGAAAGGATCATACATTCTAAATGACTATCACCTGGAATAGATCTAGGTCCAAACTAGGATCACTCATGCAGCACATTTCATCTTTTTTTTTTTTTACTTTTTGCAAGACAATGGGGTTAAGTGGCTTGCCCAAGGCCACACAGCTAGGTCATTATTAAGTGTCTGAGGTCAGATTTGAACTCAGGTACTCCTGACTCCAGGGCCGGTGCTCTATCCACTGTGTCACCTAGCCGCCCCAGCACATTTAATCTTAATAAAACTTCCTACTCGTGTGCGATGGGCTATCTTGGGAGGTAGGGGGTTCCTGCTGTAATGGGTGTCTCCTAGCAAAGGATGGATGACTCCTCACTGGGTACATTATGGAAAAAATGCTTTTATAGGAAAGGGTTAAACTATCAGGATATTGAGGTCCCTTCCAATTCTAAAATTTTATGAAGCTGTGTGTTAGTTTGATCTTAAGTAATCCAAAAGATATTTTTAAAGGACTACCATGTACAAGGCTCTATGTAATGAGAAACGAGGTGAAAACAAGATGAAAAACAATCCTGACTCTCAAGAAGTTTAAACTACATTATTTTGGGTTTGGGAGCAAGGGCAGGATGGAATTCAACAAGTAAACAGAGAAATATGCTCATGATAATTTGAGGACAGTGGAGAACATGAATCATTGGGCATCAGAGAAGCCATTCCAAAAAAAAAAAAAAAGGTGCTCAACACTAAATACTTTTCGCTCAGGGTTGAAAAAAGCTAGAGATTTAAGAAACAGAGATGAGGAGGGAAGGCATAAGGTGCATCATCCCTTTAATATGAATAGTTAACTGGAGAAATGAAAAAAATTACATGAAGAAAAAACAGATATTTCAAATATTAAAGGATATAATTATTGACACTGCAATAATGAATGGATATTTTGAGGTCCGAAAGGAGCAGGAAAAGAACTTTGTTTTTAATTTTAAAAAAACTGCTAATATGTGTTATGAAAACCCAGTGTTCAGTCATAATTTGAAGAATTATGATATAAATGTAAACAGACAAATCACCTCGTGAAAGATGTAGAATGTGAACTTCTGTGAAAATGGTTTGAAATTTGAAAGAGCTAAACAACTTTGGTAATGCAAAACTAGAGAACTATAAAGGGGTAGCTTGGGGTATAGTGTGTCAGTCCTAGAGTCAGGAGGACCTAAGTACAAATCTGTTTCCAAACACTCATCAGCTATGTGACCCTGAGCAAGGCACTTAACACTTTTTAACCTCAATTTCCTCATTTGTAAAATGAGCTAGAAAAGGATATGGTAAATCCTTCCAGTATCTGTCAAGAAAACTCCAAAGGGTCTTGAAGCTGGATACAACTGAAATGACTGAGCAACAACAAGGAGAAATACAAACCAAAGGATGATATTGAAAACTTTACAAAGTTCATTTGTACGTGCCTTTTTTGCGGAGAAAAAGGAAAAAATAAAAAAAAATGAAAAAAATCATATTATATGCAGGAGCCTGCTCTAGTGACAAATGGAAACGCACAAGGAAGTTTGCAGCTACTTTGCATCCTGATGAGCTGGCTAGATCTATTTTCCAAGTTTGAAAAGTTTGGCTTACTCTGTGTTGATATGAGCTCTCTTCTGTTTAGAAAATGCACCATCAGGGGGCAGCTAGGTGGCGCAGTGGATAGAGCACCAGCCCTGGAGTCAGGAGTACCTGAGTTCAAATCCAGCCTCAGACACTTAATAATTACCTATCTGTGTGGCCTTGGGCAAGCAACTTTACCCCATTGCCTTGCAAAAACTAAAAAAAAAAAAAAAAAATGCACCATCTGAGTAAGGTGTCTGGTCTGCATAGACAAAGAGAGCCCAGAAAGTATCCAAAAAGTGGATTGCCAAAGTGGTAAAGGAAGACCTTGTAGAGAACGTGTTGAAGAATCACTTGAGAACTGGTTGGAGAACAAGAGGATTTTGAGCCTAGGGATTTGAAGATTGGGGAGCACAAAGTGGGGTTTGATTACTACCTTCTACAATTCTAATGAGCTTCACAGTTCTCTGACTTAAAAAGAACTGCTGTTCACATTACCAGCTAACACTTCTCAAATAACTTTCAAAGGTGATTTTAAGTTGAAGAGAGGGATAGAAAGGTGAAGGAAATTTGCCTAGCTTAAGAGCAATGAGGACCAACTGGCACTCAGCGAGCAGAGAAGCAACTTCTTATGGTGTCAGTAATCTCAAAAGGTGATATCAAAGCCTGAAGTCCAGAGTTGTATTGTCTCAAGTAAACAGATTTTTCTTCCTCATGTACCTCCCTGATAGGTTCCTTTGAGTATGTGCCCATTCTTCACCACATCTGCTGAGTGTGTTTGAGGAAGAATGTAATCTAGCCCTGTGTGTTGATGGATATAGTCTATTTTTATGCACTTGTTCTAATATATGAGTTTCTATGGTTTATTATTATTCCTTTTAACTAAATGCCAAGTAAAAATGGTTATGTTTAAAATCTGAAGCTGTATTATTGTGAGGTTGGGTGTATAAAAATAACACAGTGAGTGGGTATGTTAAATTTTAAGGGGCTGGCTGTGAAAATGGATGGGAACTCAAGAGTTAGAGCAGTGACTATGTAGAGTTTATTTCCCCTCAACTGAGTTATTCCTAAGACCCTGGGAGAACTGCAGTGTAAGCAACCAGTTCTGGTCTTTCTCTAGGCCTTCCAAGGTAAAGGTAAATTGGAAGGTGTCAGTCCATAGAGTAAGAAGATGTCATCTATCTCATAGTCCCATAGGAGGAACTATATTGTGAAGACAGGGGTCCATATCAAGGAATACCCTATACACATTGCTATGATTGGCATTACAAATATATTCCAGGCATAGTCAAAAGCATAAAGGTGGAAATGAAATAATAGCTTCCAGAAACAGAATGAGGATTTGAGGATGCCCATGTTCCATAATATTTCTACTTTAAAACTAAGTTTAACACATTATTGATCACACATCTCCTCTCTCCAAGTAATAATGTCCTTGGAATGTTTCATTGCCTTTCAGAATTCTGATCTTCTTTCAAAGTTCAGCTCCTCCTCCTCCCTAAAGCCTTCTTTAATACACTCCAACCCCACTTGTCACTTTTCTCTCCCTCTTCAATTATTCTAAGAGGACTTTATCTGATTTTTCCTTTTCCCCCTTCACTATCTTCCATATGACATATTTTTCTGTATACTTCTTACCCAAAGAGGGAGGCAAATTTCTTGAAGATAGAGATTGGCATTTTTTTTATTTTGTATTTACAGTGCCTAGGCACAGTGCCTTGTTAGTATTAAGTAGACATTATAAAATATTTGTTGGTTTGAATAGTAGAAATTCAATAAATGCATCATCTAACTCTCCATACAACTCCATGATGGTATTATTAAAGTCAATAATGAAGGGACTGGGGAAAATAGACACATTAACTCTGGTGGTGTACCTGTGAAGAAGTACAACTATTATGGAAAACAATTTGGAATTACTACAAAAATAGGGAATAAAAATTGACCCAGAAAGGAATAAGGAATAACTTTAAAATGTGGTAATGTAATGAAATATTAAAGCATCCATAGTAATTAAGACTATGAAGAATTCAAACTAAAATGAGAAGGCTTAGCCAAACTGATTCAGGGTAGAGAAAATAAAACCAACACAATGACTACAACTATAGAAATAAAAAGAATGAATTGGAATGCTATTAAACTTTAATGACAAAGCTCAGTCCCAGAGAAGAGATGAAAAATGCAACCAGAGAGATTCGGGGCTCTGGGTAAGGAAGACATGCTACATGCATTGTGTTAAACTGATCCCTTTTTTGTTTGTCTATTTGTTTTCATTTTTTTTTATACTTGAGAGAGGAAGGGAAAATAAATACTTCAAAAAGTTTGTGATAAAGGAAACACAGGTCAAAGCAACAAGTAAGCACTGACCATGCCCAAATCTTGTCACTCAAGGAAGAGTCAGAAAGAGATTTCATAATTTCCAATAAAGCTCAGTTTGGTATAAAAGTCCTACATGACCTGCCTCCTTCTACCTCACCTTATACCTGTGATCCAAGGATTGATAGATAGATTGTATCCCCCATCCCTGGAATGTGCTCCCTTCACCATCTCTTGAATTTCCTAGCTTTCCTGAAGGATTTTGATTCAATAGCCACTGCATCCAAAAGACCTTCCCTATTACTTAATGCACTCCTCCTCCCCATCATGACTTTACATTTACTAAATAGATACTATTTTTGCTAAATAGATAAATTTACTAAATTTACTAAATAGATACATTTATCCTATAAATAATATATATTTACATCTATATACCATATAGATAGATAGATATTTCTATACTTTATATATTTTTGTAATCACAAGAACAGAGATTCAGAAGCAGAGGAAGATGCCATCTGAGTCCCCTTTGGATGTAGATATCTGCTAACGTTGAGGTATCTCCTTCCCCTCAGTAGAATGTAAAATCTTTGAGAAAAGGAACTATTTCATTTTTGTCTTTGAATACCCAGTTCTTACCATGGCATGTTGTATATGATCATAGTATACACTTAACAGATGTTTAAGTTGAATTGGGTCGATAATCCACGGATAAGGACTAGCATGTCCATCAGGAAACGGCATCATCATAACATATATATTGAGTCTACTATGTGTTAGCCATTGTTCTAAGTGCTTTAAAATTATTATCTCATTTGATCTTCATAGTAAGCCTGGGAGGAAGGGTCTGCTATTATCCCCATCATCCACTTCACACCCATAGGCCATTTTTTTTAAGGAAAGTAACCTCAGAGCCCCACCAAAAAATCCAGAAGACTTGTTTTAATGTCCTTTTCCTGACCTTTCACTATCTCATCTTTTTTTGTCTGTAATTCCAGGAAAACCAAACTTAATTAGTGCAGAGTTAAATTGAAGATAACTTGCTATGAGATGGTTATCTAGTCTTTGTGTATTTCTTGCAAAGAGAGAGCTCAGGAGATATGCTGATGATCTGGGAACCTTGGAAAGCTGGGTAATTTATTGATAAACAACACAATTACTAAACAGTTTGGGGAGAAAATAAAATGATGGCCCTTTACATAGTCAGAACATAGTTTTAATGAGAAGGGGAAAAAATTTTGCTTGATACGCCTCCTCATGAAGATTAATGTGGGACCGTCAGCCTGGAAATTCCTTTGGAAAGTAAATTAATTACCTCTGGATCTGGATGGGTCCAATGTATACTTTTTACTTGCCCTGATAATCTAACACAGTGATGGATTTGAAAATCTGGGTTGAAATCTCTACCTTTGACAATTACGATCTGTGTGACCATGAGCAAAGACCTTCCATGGGTCACCCACAACCCATTAGGGATTTACTCCAATCTGCCATTGGAGAGGGTTGAATTAGAGGGATTCCAAAATTCCTTACGCCTTCCCCTTCCCCTACTGATCCTAGGGAATCTCTTAAGGCATATAAAATTTGATGATAATATTGATAATGGAATAAACATTCATGAAATATTGACTTTAGATTGTGCTGTGCTAAGTGTTGGGTATACGAAGAATGACAAAAGAAGCCTCTACTCTCAAGAAGCTTATAGAATAATAATAATAATAATAATAATAATAATAATAATAATAATAATTTTTATTATTATTATAACAATAAGAGCAATAATTAAACAGGAGTATATTAAGTACCTACTATGTGCTCACTGTTGGGGATACAAAGAAAGACAAAAAACTGTCCCTACTCTCAAACAGCTTAGAGAATAATAATACTAATTATAACAATAAAAATAATCATTAAACAGGAGACTATTAAGCACCTACTATGTACCAGTATTGGGGACTCAAAGAAAGACAATAGGCTGTCTATATTGTTATAATACAAATTATAACGATAACAACATTAGATAAACCAGAATATATTAAGCACCTACTTTGCACTCAGTGATAGATATAAAAAAAGATACAAGACTGTCCTTGCTTTCAAATAGCTTAGAGAATTATTACACTAATTATAGCAACAATAATAATAATAATAATAATAATAATAATAATTAAGCAGGACTATATTAAGCACCTACTATGTGCCAGTATTAAGAATACAAAGGAAAACAAAAGATAGTTCCTGCTCTCAAGCAGCTTACAGAAACTATTATTAGTAGTAGTAATAATAATAATTGAACAAGACTATATTAAGCACCTACTGACACTAAGTGCTAGGGATACAAATAAAAAAAAAGGCAATCCCTGCTCTTATATAAGCTATGATGTTGATGATGATGATGATAACTATCATATGTATGTATAAGGAGATAATACTAGAGTCCATATCCTGGAGCTGTTATGTGGATAAAATCAGGTGACATATATAAAGTGTCTCACATAGGTTTTCAAAGTGCTTTACAAGCATAATCTATCTTAAGCCTCATGAAAACCTTATGGCAGGCTTGAGTATTATCCCCATTTTGAAGATGAGACTACTGAGGTTCTGAGAATTTGAGGAATTTCTGCAGAGTAACACAGGTATTAAAGGATCTGCAGGAGGATTTGAACCGAGATTTCTCTTGACACCAAGTCTAGCACTCTATTATCCTTTGATTCTAGTCACTTCATGTCCCTGAGACTCAGATCCCTCATGTCAAAGATAATAATGTTTGTGCTGCTCACCTCAAAAAGTTGAGTAAAGTGGTGTAAGTTAAATGTGCTACATCAATAATATCATCGATGCCATGAAATGAAATGAAGGACCAATATTTTGGAATGATTTGATTCAACTCTCTCTAACTCTTTAAGATTTAAGCCACTTAAGATTTGCTTCATCAAAAATCCCCCTTGCAGCATGCCTCCAAGTTGAAGCATTGGCCCAGGTCTTAAGATCTTTTCCCTTTTATCTCTGGGAAAAAAGTACATTTTCCAAACACTAGAAAGCCTGCTGTGCCAAATCTAGGTTTTTCCTAAGGTTTATTTCTGATTAGGGCTCACATAAATATTTTCTGGTGGAAAAACTCTCACTTCAATCAAAATGGGTCCAGGTTTTAGCAACGACCTCCTTCAGGCCATCTCCCACCAAGTCTTGCAGAGTAGAAAGATGTCCAACTCCTCCCAGACCTTTCCTTTCTTTGGACCACCACCACCACCAACAACTAGAAAATCCCTAAAGAGCTTCCTAACCCACCTGCAGCCTCTGAAGACAGTATTTTTGCCAAGCCCAGAAGAGCAGGCACAGTCTCAGGATGGTGAGAATTCAGCATTTATTTTTTAAAATGAATAATAGTTGAGATCTGAGAGTTTTCTAGTCCTCTTACAGGAGGAGATTGTAAAGACACAATTGCCCCTACCCCAGATCTCTGGGGAATACCTTACAAAAGATAAAGCCAACAGATGAACTAAAGAAAAACTGGGCACATGCAGAGATATTCACTCTGTTGGTTCAAACAGCAACCTGCCAAGAACATGTAAGAGCCACCTGCTGCACTTGGATGGACTCAGAAACCCAACCATTAATTCAGAGGAACCAGAGATATACCCTAAGGTAAGTTCTTAGAGTGAATTAATATTACACAAAATTATAGGTTAGAGGGTACTTATTCAGGAGAAATAATTATTATGATAATAATAAAAGCTGACATTTACATATTGTTGTAATGTTTTTAAAAGTTTTTAACAAAAATTATATCATCTGGACCTCACAACAACTTTTGGTCAAAGCCACAGGTATCAGAGCAGTAACTATAGTAAGGCAATCAGAACTTTGCAATCAAATAAAAGATTTAGAGGGCACTGAAAGTCCTTACAATCCTCCAAGCAACATAGAAACAACAGACCTTGGCCTCTAGTTAGAAAAAGGAAATAATTTTAATTAGAAAACTATTAGAGATACTACTTCCCTTCCCAATTGGTTTAAAAAATTGAACTTAGGGTGTATTTTGGGTTACTTATCCCAAGAATGTTTTGTGTGGCCTTAGGTGATGCACTGCATGGGGTACTGGAAACCCTCATGAGTTCAAATATAGCCTCAGACATATACTAGTTCTGTAAGGCTGGGCAAGTCATTTAATCCTATTTTCCTCAGTTTCCTCTTTTATAACATAAGCTGGAAAAGGAATAGAAAAATCACTCCAGAATTTCTGCCCCCAAAACCCCAAACTCATGAAGAGTTGTACATGAGTGAAACACAAGAGACACACAGTTCAAACAGGTAATAAATTCTGTTTTAAGGTGAGGAAACTGAGGCTTAAATTGTTTGCTAGTAAGTCTCAGCAGTAGGATTTGAATAGAGATTTCTTGACTCTCAAGTACTATGACATCATGATGAAGTGGCAAGAGGCATAACTCTTGTGGCCATTTGTGTGCTACCTTTCCTGAGTCCTGAGCAGAATGTTCAGATCTTCAATTGGAGAGACTTGCAGGGTAGGATGGGATGGAATAGTGGGATAGTTTTGGAAACAGGATGTTTGGAGACAGGACCGGAAGGTGCAGCTGATCCAAGCCCCTCGTTTTACAGATGAAGGAGACTGGGACTCGGTCTTGCTCCAGACTAAACAGGTAGTAAGTGGTAGAGTCATCATTTGGACCCAGATCAGTGAGTTCTGACCACCTGGAAGGCACAGTTCTAAGTACAAGGGATATGAAAAAAGAGGCGGCAGATGGGAAAAGGGAACCTGTCCCTGCTGTCAAAGAGCTCATAGTCTATTGAAGGATGCAATATTCAAACAACTATATACAAACAGCAGTATACAGAATAAATTGGGGATAGTCTCAGAGGGGAAGACACCAGAGGTAAAAGTGACCTTAGAGATCACCATCAAATATCATGTTACATAGGAGAAAACTGAGGCAAAGAGAGGTTAAGTCACTTTGGCCAAGGGGATACAACTAGTAAAGTGTCGATGTTGACCATCGTTAAGGTATCTTTTGGCTCAAAATTTCCGAACGGTAGGACCATAAGCAACCATCATATGGGCTTGAATTCCTAGGCAATGGGATCCCTTAAACATACTAATGTGCAAATGACTATCTTGGGATCTTCCTGAAAACAAGTTTTAACTAGAGCAAAGTAAAACAGGAGTATAGGAACAGCTTGGAGACATATAAGAGAGGCCTGGATTCCACCAATTCTTTATTCTGTTATACTATATATTAACTATGATAAGAAAAAGAATATAGTAGATACAGAGCATAAAGTACTAGGTCTGAAGTCAAGAAGACCTGAGTTAAAATCCAACCTCTGACACTAGCTGTGTGATTTGGGGCAAGTCCCTTAATCTCTGTTTGCCTCAGTTTTGTCATCTGTAAAATTGGAATAACAATAGGTTGTTAGGATGAAATCCGACAATATTTGTAAAACTCTTGGCATGGTGGCTGAATGAAAAAGGGAAAAGAATAAATCATTTTTGCCTGCACTCTATAGGGTCTTGCCTAAGCATGTTTGTTCCTGTTTCCTGGCTGCTTTTATTTACTTGGGTGGTTCTCTTCTAATCTTAGGTCAATAAGCAACCCCAAGATGGAAGTGTCCAGGCTTGGAAGCAACATTGGGAAATCAAGAGTTGTGAAAACCTTTGGTTTTACAGAGTTGGAGTCAGTTGATAGTTTTACATTTGAGAACGGACACCAGCAAGAACTGAACTCAATCTGTCCATTTTGCCAACAGGATTGTAAGCCTAACAACAAGTGAGATGAAATGCAAAATGCCTAATTAGCAGTATCACAAGCTGATTTGTGTAGCCATGAGGTTTAGCTATTATCTCTAAGCAATCTCTATGAGTAGACCTAAGTTAAGGTATTGAATTCTATTTTGCATTTGCTATGGTTAATGGGAGGGTTTGATGTTTAGCATTCCTTTTGTGTAGTTACAAATTACCTATCCCATATCTGGACTATATATGGTACACTCGGTTTGCTCTCTGCCTTGGGGAGACTTTGACATGAGTCAAGTCCTAAGCAAATTCCCAAAAGTGAGGGATAAAACAAACTAATAGGTATGAGGAAGGGAAAGGCTGGTCCCTTTAATTAGAAGGAACCCCCAAGGCTGAGCCCAAACAAGCCACATGCCTAGGTATAGATCAAGGAGTAACTCCATACTCCCAAGTGCTTTATTTAGGTCTAGCTTTGATTCTTCCAGGTTATTGTCAGAAACAGGCTTTCCTTACCCCAAGGCTTACCCTCTGTTCACCATTACCCCCTCATAATCTGTTTGATTATCAGCATATTATTATAGACTCATATATTTTTGTCTCCTTATACTTGCATAGAGTCTATTTGTCAAATAAAGAAACCTGGGAAAATTAGTTCCATAATACAGCCTTTGTAATTAACTACATCAATTTGGATTTATGGCAGGTCAAAACCAGGTCCCCAAACGTAATTATGTACAAAAGAAGTCTCACAGTCCTGCCACTGGCATTAAAATGGCGGAAATATCAGTATACATTTAAATATTTGGTATATACTCTTGCTTCTTTCTTGTTTATCCATTTAAAATTTTATTTAAAATAATTCATGGAAGGAGAAATTCTGATGATGCTATGCTTGGGTATGCATCCCAGAAAAGGAATTATTTGGGAAGATGGAGTAATACAGAAGGGAGGAAAAGGAAAGGAATGAAGAGAAGAGAACAAATGGATAAAGAAGAGGAGGGAAAGGAGAAGGGAAGGGAAGAGGGAAGAAAAAGAAAGAAAAAGGAGGAAGGTTTTCCAAAGTTATATCCCAGGTTGTAAAGATATTCTAGAACAAATAGACCCCAAGTACAGAGGGAATTTCTAGAATTAAACCGGTGGTCAAGTCACAAATGAATTCCAAAAGCCAAGAATAGGAGCAGGAAGCAAATAGTATATTTTAAGCTGGAAAGGCCTTAGGAGCCCATCTATTTCAGCCATCTCATTTTATTGATAAGGAAATAGAGGTCCAGGGAAATAATGAGTTGCCCAAGCATATGGAATCATAGATACGAACTGGATGGATCTATTCAACCCAGTCCTCTAATTTATGGATGCAGAAACTGAAGAGGAGAAATATCAAGTGACTTGTCCAACATCACATGGGTTATAGATAGCAGAAGACATATCTGAACTTGTTCCCTCACCTCTGAAATGAGGGAGTGGGTCATGATGTCCTAAAACATCTACTTTGATCACTAGTTCTTTGTTCCTCTGATCTTGGCTCCAAAACCAGCTCTCTACACACTATATCCCACACTGACTCTTTTCATTTAATATATCAGCTTAGAATATGGCTTTCAGAACCCAGAAGAGATTGTCAAAACAAGTTAATACTAAGAAGAACCAAAGGGATCTCTCACACCCACCCCTGTCATCATACCTTAATGACATCTTCATCTGTTGACTTACACTCCACTGCATCTGAAACATCGACCACAGAGCCATCCTCTCCAACGGCAACCACTTTGACTGGAACTGAGACAGCCTTCCCCGTCAGAATAGCTGTATTCAACACTTCCGTGTCCTTAGTACAGTCACACACACACACACACACACACACACACACACACACACACACACACACACACATATATATATGCATACACACAGACACGTACAACACACATGCACACACATACAACAAAAAAAGGAGAAAAAGAATATAGTTTAGTAGGCATGGATGCTAAATGAGGGGCTCTTAGCCAAGGAGTTCCCTGACCTTTATCCCTGCCTTGCAATTTAAAAAAAAATTATATGTATGGAAAAGTCATTTACTTATTCCAAATAGAAAATTACCAACTATTTGCTGATAGTTTTCATTTCTAGAATTAGAAAATCAACCCCATTTCTTCTACCATCTTCCCCATGCCTCCTTACCAGCAAGGTCATTTGTTCCACTCTCAAGATCCCCTATTCAAATTCTGCCTTCTCCCCCCCAGTTCCCACCTCCTGACCCAGGCATGCTAGATATCACAAATACCAGGATAAAAGTCATTTTCAATATTTTCCAAATTGCTGGTAAAGACGTGTTTGGGAAAGTGATTTCCTGCTTTTCAAGGCTTAATTACATGGTGAGTGAAGCCTTCATTTCAATGTTGAATTAGAAAACATGATAGCACAATGAACAGTGGAATGCCAAATGCAAAACTGAAACTTTTTTTCCCATCAGCTCCTTCACAGATGCCCACCCACACAGACCACCTGGAGACATTTTGCTGGCCATTAAGCTTTATTCTGTCTCCTCCTCCACAAATCCATTCCTCTGATGATCCTGTTAACTGTGCCTTCATCTATACTTCTGTATGGATAAAGTTTGATGAATTACCCCTACTGAAGTCCATAGCTTCTGAGTTTGATAAAAACACCACCAAATACTGAGAATTGATAAAATGTTTCATGATCTGCTGCTCAAGAGTATCCCAAATAGGAGGATCTCAGTAGTTTCATAGAATCTCAGAATGAAGAAGACTTAAGAGGACATCTAAGTCAACTCCCTTCATTTTAAAGAAAGGGAAACTGAGTCCCAGTGACATTAAACAATTTGCCCAAGAATTAGAAGGGATTTTAGAGGTTATCTAATCCAACCCCTTCATTTCACAGAAAATGAAACTTTGTTTCAGGGAGCTTACAAGTGACTTGCTCAAGATCATGTAAGTAAAAAGCACCAGATGGAATTTGAACTTGTTTCTTTTTGGTTCCAAGGTCAATGTTCTTCAAACTATGCTACACTTCCTCTCTACTCCATCACTGAATAAGAATTTACTCTTGACATCCCTGACAAGCAATTAATCAATGGATAACTACCTGCATACCCCATCTTTGTCTAAAGCTCTCCTGTGTGTGTGTGTGTGTGTGTGTGTGTGTGTGTGTGTGTGTGTGTGTTTGGGGGGCCAAGGGGAAGAGAAACCCCTCCTTATGCTGTCAATCAACAAACATTATGTAAGTACTTGTTACATGCCAGGAACTAACTGAGATAAAATAAACTCTGGGGATACAAAGAAAAGCAAAAGCACAGTCCCTGCCTTAGTGGAGTTGACATTGTAACATTGTAATGCAGAAGACAGCTGTAAATTACTGGACACACACACACACACACACACACACACACACACACACAAAATATATCCAGATGAGATGGAAGGTAATTCAGAGGGAAGACCCAAGGAGTTGAGCCTAAGGTTACTACTTTGCAATTTTTACCTCCTGATCTGAGTACAAAATGATCCACCAAAGGGATTAGCATTCCAAACATGGAGTCAGACTCAACTACTTGAGTTCAAATCCAGCCTCAGAGCACTTAGTTAGTCTGGGGGACCCTGCCTCAGTTTCCTCATCTGTAAAATGAGTTGGAGAAGGAAATGGCAAATCACTCCAGTGAGTTTGCCAAGAAAAATCCCAAATGAAGTCATGAAGAGTCGGAATGACTGAAAGCAACTGAATACAAATCAGAACCAAGTCTCTTTCCCCTATTCCATATTGTCTCTTTAATGAAGGCTAAGATCTCAGTAGCTTTTTCTGGCTCCCATGTCACACTGTCGACTCATAATCCTCAAAACACCTCCAGTCCTTTTTCATACTACATGTTGTCTAGCCATACCTAAAACAGTGTAATAACTATAATTATTATTAATAACATTTATGTAAAGCTTTAAAGTTCACAAAGTGCTTTACAAATATTATCTCATATGATGCTCTCAAACCTGGGAGATAATTTCTATTATTACCCTCCTTTTACAGTTGAGGAAACTGAGTCAGACAGAAATTAAGTGACTTGATCCCAGGCTGCATCGCTAATATGAGGCAGGATTTGAACTCAGGTCTTCCTAATTCTTGAACAAGATCTCTATCCTACCTGAGCTAACCAATTCTAGCTTGTAAGAGCGAACAAGAGGACTAGATCAAAGAATAACTCAGTCATTACTTGTGGGCCTTTGGGCAAGTTGTTTCACTTCCCTGGACTCAGTTTCCTCCCCTATACAATGAAGTGAGTAGTTAAATGACTTCTGAGATCCCTTTCAGCTCCCTTTCCGTATTCCATTTTACTGTTAATAGATTTGGCCCTGCAGTCTTGCAGGTTTTCACCAAGCCTTTACCAAGAGTGCCTCAAAAGTCATAGTTCCAATCCCTACCAAGTTATATAAACCAACAAGATTTTTCATTTCTACAACACTTTGAGATTTACAACAGTCCTCACAACAACAATAAGAGTCAAAGACAGAGAATGGGACAGAATTTCTCGTCTTCCTATAATTTCCCATGTAATGGAGAACTCCCAAATGAGGCACTCACCCAGAATCATACAGCTGTAAGTCAGAGGCAAGACATGATGCCTGGCTTTGAGGTCATTTCTCTCTCTACTGTGCCACACAGAAATTGAATTTTTGCATCCATTTTCTCAGATGAAAAAATTGACACTCAGATTAAAAAATTTTTTCAAGGTTACACAACTAAGAACTATTCAATGAGGGATTCATTGAAGAAAAGCCTCTCCCCCCAAGGTCTCCAAGATAAGCCATCATTTCCATATCACCCAACTGGTTCATGGGGAAATAAACTGTACTATCTACAAAAGACTGACTTGTATGTGTGGACACGTGCAAAGGGCACATGATTTTATACGAGCCAGATGCTCTATGCCTCCAAAAACTATTTTACCCTGATTTATTGTGATCAGTTTCATTCAACACTGGCTATGATTCTGAATGGGAAAACACAATATATTCTTGGCAATCAGTTAACCTCAAGCCTTGTTACTGGTAATGAGTTCAGGGGTTTAAAGACCAGATAATGGACACCTTAGCAAAAACAGAAAAAGTGGTCATATGTAAAAATAGTGAACACTAGGGATATTTAACCTTTTTTATATCCTGGTCCTTTTTGGCAATCTGGTGAAGCATGTGAAACCCTGCACTGTTTTCAATGCATATAAAATACATAAAATTACAAAAGTAATTATTTTTAATGAAATATTTGTCAAAATATTAAAATAAGTGCACTAAATGAAGTTTAAAAACCAATGAAAATGAATGTTTTCCCTACAAATTCAATTTGTCACTTATTAAGAACTCCTAGATACCAAAATTTTGTGCACAAATTCACCTACCCCAAGTTAAGAATTTCTAATCACCAACACTTTCCTAACAAGATCACCAAACATCTTAACATCAACAGTTTCCTAACAAGTTCTATGATCTCAGGTTATGAAACCATGAACAGGGCTTCTGGCCAAGATGGTGGAGAGAAGCTAGGCACTGTCCTAAGCCCTCCTGGCTTTCCCTCATAACTAACATGAACCAAGCTTTCTAACAGAATTTGGATCCACAGAACCCAGAGAAGAACCTAGGAGAACATTGCACAACAAGGTCTGTCCAAGGGCAACTTGGATGAGCTGGGGGCAGAGAGCAAAGAGCACTCCAATGTAGTGGCTAGACATCAGCCTGGTCAGCTCTGCTGGTCTGGAATACCAGGGCCATGAACCTCAGTGTTTTCAGTGAAGTCCCCATGTTTCCAGTTGAGTCTCCTCCTCCCTATTCCTAAAGGAGAAAGTGACTCTTTCCAGAACAAACAAAGTAACTGACCCCCCCCCACATACACTCAGGATCAGGTGTGGGCACAGATCTCCACCAGTGCTGATTGAGGATTAAGTAGATTAACTATATAGCCCAAGGTCCCAACTCACATTATTCCAATATAACCCAAATCCTGCTGCTCCCCCCACCACCACCTCCAGACCTAGAGAATAGGTCACTAATCAAGGTCACAGACATTCCAGAGAAAGCATCTAGCATTCCCTACTGGCTGGCCCACTTGAAGTTTCGAAACCCAATGAGTAAGCCTCTAGGGAACTCACCATCAAAGGTCTGTGAACCAGTCTCTCCCCCAACACAAGATCCTAAGAAAATGAAGAAAGGCCAAAGAAAAGCTGGGCCATTAAATGTTACCTTGAAAACAAAGATCCTAACTCAGAGAGAACCAGAGCTTCAGAGGAGAATATGGATTGGTCTCCAGCACAGAAAAACGTCTTAGATGAGATCAAAAAGGGGTTTAAAAAACCATTGAAGACTAGGTATAATAGCAGGAAATGATTATAGTAATCTGCTGTTTGATAAACCCAAAGAGTCAAGCTATTGGAATAAAAACTCTCTCTTTAATAAAAACTGTTTGGAAAATTGGAAGTTAGTATGGAATAAACTTGGATTAGAACAACACCTCATACCCTATACCAAGATAAGATCACAATGGATACAGGATTTAGACATAATAGACAATATTATAAGCAAACTAGAAGATTAAGGGGTAGTTTACCTGTCATATCTATGGAAAGGGAAGCAGTTTATGACCAAGGAAAAGATGGAGAACATCATCAAAAACAAACTAGATAATTTTGATTGCATTAAATTAAATTAAAAAGCTTGTGCATAGACAAAATCAATGTAACCAAAACAAAAGAAATGTAGTGAATTGGGAAACAATTTTTACAGTTAGTATTTCTGACAAAGGACTCATTTCCAAAATATACAGAGAACTGAGACAAATTTTCAAAACACAGACCATTCCCCCATTGACAAATGATCAAAGGATATACAAAGGCAATTTACAGATGAGAAAATCAAAGCAATGTGAAAATTTCATGTGAAAAATTGCTCAAAATAATTGCTTATTAGAGAACTGAAAATTAAAGCATCTCTGAGGTACCACCTCATACCTCCCAGACTAAGCATTATGACAAGAAAGGACAATGATCAATGTTGGAAGGGATGTGGGACACTAATACATTGTTGGTGGAGCTGTGAACTCATTCAATTTTTCTGGAGAGTAAATTAGAATTATGTCCAAAGGGCAACAAAAATGTGCATACCCTTTGATCCAGCAATACCACTACTGGGTTTATATCCTGAAGAGATTATGGAAAAGGGTAAAAATATCACTGGTCCTGTTTGAGATGGCAATGAATTAGAAATTAAGTGAATGGCCTTCAATTGGGAAACAGCTTAACAACCTCTTAGATATGTATGTCATGGAACACTATTGTTCTATTAGAAACCAGGAGGGATAGGAATTCAGGGAAGCCTGGAGGGATTTGCATGAACTGATGTTGAGCTGGAAGAGCAAAACCAGAAAAGTACTGTATACCTTAAAAGAAACATGAGGGTGATGATCAACCTTAATGGACTTGCTCATTCCATCAGTGCAACAATCAGGGACAATTTTGGGATATCTGTGACGGAGGATACCATCTGTATCCAGAGAAATAATTATGGAGTTTGAACAAAGACCAAAGATTATCACCTTTAATTTTTAAAAAATTATCTTATTCTGTAATTTTTCTATCTCTTACATTTTATTTTTTCCTTAAGGATATGATTTCTCTTTCATGATATTAAACTTAGATCAATGTATACCATGGAAACAATGTAAAGATCAACAGACTGCCTTCTGTGGGGGATAGGGGAAGGGAAGTAAGATTAGGGGGAAAATTGTAAAACTCAAAATAAATAAAATATTTCTTTTAAAAAGGGGATAATTATCTAGCAGTGTTAATAATTATCTAGCTGTGTAGCCTTGAACAAGCCACTTAACCCCATTGCCTTGCAAAAAAAATTTAAAAAAGGAAACTTCTAAATGGGATCTATTTTATGCACCTGGATTACATTAATTGTACTATCTGGCCAATTCAATAAAATAAATGACTAAAAAATTAATTAGAAAAATCAGTAAAAGAAATGCAGGGGGAAATTAAGATCTTTACAACAAGAAAAAAAATTCTTCAAAAATTCAGTTGGACAAGTACAAAAAGAAAATAATTCTCTCAAAGCCCCAATTAGGCAAATGGAAAACTCCTTCAAAAATAGAATTGGCCAATTGGAAAAGGAGTTGCTAAAGATAAATGAAGAAAATTCTTCTCTAAAAAAAAGATTGGAATCTTTGGAAACTATTGACTTCATGAAACACCAAGAATCTGTTAAACAAAACCAAAAAAAAAGAAATGAAAAGTGGAAGAAAATGTAAAATACCTTTTTGGCAAAACAACTTACCCAAAGAATGGATCCAAGAGAGACAATTTAAGAAGCATTGAGCTTCTTGAAAACATTGAGGTGAAAAAAATCCTGGACTCCATACTTCAGGATATAGTGAAGGAGAATTGCCCTGATATCATGGAACCAAAATACTTATTGAAAGAATGCATCAATCTCCTCCTGAAAGGGATCCCAAAATGAAAACACCAAAGAATATTGTGGTCAAATTCCAGAACTATCAGATGAAGGAAAAAATCCTGCAAGCATTGAGAAAGAAACAATTTAAATACCAAGGAACCACAATAAGGATTACATAGGCCCTGGCTGCATCAACATTAAATTATCAAATGGCTGAGACTATGATATTCCAAAGAGCAAGGGAGCTTGGAATGCAGTCAAGAATTCACTATCTGACAAAACTGAACCTTCTCTCCCAGGGGAAAAGATGGATATTTAATGATATAGGAGATTTCCAACTTTTCCTGATGAAAACACCAGAGCTAAATAGAACATTTGGACTTTAAACAGGAGACTCAAGAGATGCAAGAAAAGGTAAAAAGGAGAAAAGAAAAAAACTTCTCCAATAAGCTCATCTAGGAGAAATATTCTCAAAACTCTTGAGAACTGTAACTCTCTTGGAGAGAATACACTTAGCCAGAAGTAATGGTCACTCATGACTTGTTCATGATGCAATTAAAAAGATTTCAAAATAATATCTCCTTAAAAATGAGGGACAGTAAAGAGACAGGAGGATGGAGGAGAATGGGGGTAGATTACATCATATGAAGAGATACAAAGGACTTATGGCCATAGAGAAGAAGGGAGGAGTTGAGAGACACCTGAATCTTACCCTCATCAGATTTGGCTCAAAGAAGGATTAGCATATAAAAACTCAGTTAAGATAAAAAACTAATCTTGCCTCTCAAGTAATAAGAGGGGGAAGGGGAAGGGGAGAGGAAAAGAGGAACTGACAGAAGGAAGAAGGGGCAAAGGGAAAGGGGAAATAAAGGGGAGAGGGTTGCATATAAAGGAGCAAACACACTGAAGGTGGTGGTATTCAGAAGCATGGGGAATTTGGGTAAGGAAAAAAAAGGGAAAAATACAGAGAGAAGATAGCATGGAGGGAAATAAAGCATAGTAATTATAACTCTGAATGTGAATGTGAATGGGATGAACGCTCTCATAAAACATAAGTGGATAGCAGAATGGATTAAAAACCAGAATCCTACAATATGCTGCTTATAAGAAACTCATTTGAAGCAGAGAGATACATATAGAGTAAAGGTAAAAGGTTGGAGTAGAATATATTATGTTTCAACTGAAGTGACAAAAGCAGAGGTAGCAATCCTTATCTCAGACAAAGCATTTCATTAAAAGAACTAAGGAAAGAAATTATATTGTCCTAAAAGGTACCATAGACAATAAAGTAATTTCAATACTAAATATGTATGCACCAAGTAGTATAGCATCCAAATTCTTTGAAGAGAAGCTGAATGAGTTATAGGAAGACATAAACAGAAAAACTCTACTAGTAGAAAACCTCAACCTCCCTCTTTCAAAATTAGATAAATCTAACTATAAAACAAACAAGAAGAAAGTTAAGGAGGTGAATAGCATGTTAGAAAACCTTTGGAGAAAATTGGATGGAGATAGAAAAGAATATACTTTTTTTTCCTGAAGTACATGGCACTTACACAAAAAGCGACCATGTACTAGGGCATAAAAACTTCATAGTCAAATGCAGAAAGGCAGAAATAGTGAATATATCCTTTTCATATCATAATGCAAAAAAATCATGTGCAATAAGCGATCATGGAGGGATAGACCTAAAACTAATTGAAAACCAAATTACCTCATTTTAAAGGATGAGTGGATCAAACAGCAAATTATAGATGAAATTAACAATTTCATCCTAGACAATGACAATAAATAGACAACATACCCAAAACTTATGGGATACAGCCAAAGCAGTTATTAGGGGATGTATTATATCTTTAAATGCTTATATGAATAAAATAGAGAAAAAGAAAATCAATGAACTAAGCATGCAACTAAAAAAAAATAGAGAAACAACAAATTTAAATTCCCCCAAAAAATACCTAATTAGAAATTCTAAAGATTAAAGGATAATTAAATCAAAAGCAAGAAAACTATTAAACTAATAAATAAAACCAAGAGTTGGTTTTATGGAAAAAAACAATAAAATAAACCTTTGGTTAATTTGATTTTAAAAAAAGAAAGAAGAAAACTAAATTACTAGTATCATAAATGAAAAAGGTGAACTTATCACAAATGAGGAGGAAATTAAAGTAATAATTTGGAACTGAATTTGCCCAACTCGATGACAATAAGTTTATAGTATAAGTGAAATGGATGTATATTTACAAAAATATGCCCAGGTTAAATGAAGAGGAAATTAGGAACCTAAATAACTCTATCTCAGAAAAAGAAATTCAACAAGTCATCAATGAGCTCCCTGAGAAAAAATCTCCAGGGCCAGATGGATTCACAAATGAATTCTATCAAACATTCAAGGAACACTTGATTCCAATTCAATATGTACTCTTTGGAAAAATAGATAAAGACAGAACTCTGCCTAATTCCTTCTATGACACCAATATAGTACTGATACCTAAACTAGGGAGAGCTAAAACAGAAAAAGAAAATCATAGACCAACTTCCCTAATGGATAGGAAAGCAAAAATCTTAAATAACATCTTAGCAAAGTGATTATGGCAAATTATCACTAGGATTTATTCTAGAAATGCAGGGTTGGTTCAATATTAGGAAAACCATTAGTATAACTGACTATATCAATAACAAACCTAACAGAAAGCCTATGATTATCTCAATAGATGCTGAAAAAACCCTTTGACAAAATATTGCATCCATTCCTACTAAAAACACAAGAGAGCTTAGGACTGAATGGATTGTTTCTTAGAGGGGTAAGCAATATCTATCTGAAACCATCAACAAACAATATAAGCAATGGGGATAAGCTAGAGACATTCCCAATAAGATTGGAAGTGAAACAAGGATGTCTGTTACTGCCACAACTATTCAATATTGTATTAATAAGTTAGTTTCAGTGATAAGAGAAGAAAAAGAAATTGAAGGAATTAGAATTGGGAAAGAAGAAAAAAACTCTTCATTCTTTGCAGATGACATGATGGTATACATGGAAAACCCCAAAAAATCATCTAGAATCCTCCTGGAAACAATTAGCAACTTTAGCAAAGTTGCAGGATATAAAATAAACCCACAAAAATCCTCAACATTTCTATATATTACTAGCAAGATACAGCAGCAAGAGCTAGAAAAAGAAATCTCATTTAAAATAACTTTAAACAACATAAAATACTTGAAAGTCTACCTGCCAAGGCAGACTCAGAAACTCTGTGAAAACACAAATAAAATCAGGTCTAAATAACTGGGCAAATATCAACTACTCATGGAAAGGCCAAGCTAATATAATAAAAAATGACAATTCTTCCTAAATTAAACTACTTATTTCGTGTCGCACCAAAAAATCACTTTAGTGAGCTAGAAAAAAAAATTGTAGCTAAATTCAAATGGAGAACCTAACAATCAAGAATAACAAGGGAGCTAATGAAAAAATGCAAAAGAAGGCAACTTAGCCTTAACAGATCTAAAATTATCCGTCTGTCTGATATTCTAGACTTGATCTCCAGACTGATAAGAAATAGAAATAAAGTGGTGGATCAGTGGAATAGACTAAGCATAAAAGAGACAGCAGGAAATGATTATTGTAATCTACTGTTTGATAAACCCAAAGAGTCCAGCTTCTGGAGTAAGAACCAACTCTTTGATAAAAAACTACTGGGAAAACTGGAAGACAATATAGCAGAAACTTGGATTAGACCAACATCTCACACCCTATACCCAGATAAGATCCAAACAGGTACATGATTTAAACATAAAAGACAATATTATAAGCAAACTAGGAGAACAAGGAATAGTTTACCTGTCAGATCGATGGAAAGGGGAGCAGTTTATGACAAGGAAGAGATAGAGAACATCATAAAAAACAAACTGGATAATTTTTATTACATTAAATTAAAAGGCTTTTGTACGAACAAAACCACTCTAACCAAGATCAAAAGAAATGTAGCAAATTGACAATTTTTACAACTAGTGTTTGTGACAAAGGACTCATTTCTAAAATATATAGAGAACTGAGTCAAATTTATTTAAAAAAAACAAGCCATTCCCCCATTGACAAATGATCAAAGGATATGCAAAAGCAATTTGCAGATGAAGAAATCAAAACTATCTATAGTCATATGAAAAAAATGCTCTAAATCATTACTGTTTAGAGAAATGAAAATTAAAGCATCCCTGAGGTACCACCACACACCTCTCAGAATGGCCAATATGACCAGAAAGGACAATGCCCAATGTATGGGAAATCTGGGACACTAATGCATTGTTGGTGGAGCTGTGAACTAATCCAACCTTTCTGGAGAGCCATTTGAAATTATACCCAAAAGGCAATAAAAATGTGCATTCCCTTTGATCCAGCAATACCACTACTGGGTCTGTATCCTGAAGAGATCATGAAAAAGGGTAAAAATCCCACATATACAAAAATATTCATAGAAGCTCTGTTTGTAGTGGCAAAGAATTGGAAATCAATGTCCATCAATTGGATAATATGTATGTGATGGAACACTATTGTTCTATTAGAAATCAGGAGGGATGGGATTGCAGAGAAGCTTAGAAAAACTTGCATGAATTGATGCCGAGTAAGATAAGCAGAACCAGAAGAATAATGTACACCCTAACAGCAACATGGGGGTGATAATCAACCTTGATGTACTTGCTCATTCCATCAGTGTAATAATCAGGGACAATTTTAGGCTATCTGTGATGGAGGATACCATCTGTATCCAGAAAAAAGAACTGTGGAGTTTAAACAAAGACCAAAGATTATTACCTTCAATTTTTAAAAAAGTTGTCTCATGTACAACATAATTCTTCTATCTCTAATATTCTATTTCTTCCTCAAGGATATGTTTTTTTCTCTCAACCCATTCAATTTTGATCAGTGCTTATCATAGAAACAATGTAAAGATTATCAGATTGCCTTCTGTGGGGGAGGGGGGAGGGAAGGGAGGAGAGGGGGGAAATTGTAAAATTCAAAACCTTACCAAAAATGATAGGTAGAAACTGCTTTTGTATGTAATTGGAAAACAAATAAAACATATATATATATATATATATATATATATGCATATATGTATATATAATGTTTAAAAACCTGGACATCAACCTATTCCTATCAAGAATTCCAGTCCCAAGATATGAACTTTTCATATCAACATTTTCACAAACACCAGGTAAAGAAACTTGCTCATCAACATTATTCTAACAAGTTCTCTGGTATCAGGCTAAGAAACCCTAAACATCAACATATTCCTATCAAGTGTTCCAGTCCTGAGTTATGAACCCTTGGATACCAATAATTTCCCAAGAAGTTCATGGACTCCAAGTGAAGAAACCTTGGTCATTAACATTGTTCTAACAAGATCACCAGTCCCTGGTAAAGAATTACATTTTCCTGACAAGTTCATGTGGTGTCAAAAATACCTGGACACCATTTTCCTAACAGCTAGAGGGTATCCACAAAGGGCAGTCTTGAGATTATGCCTAAAAGGATTAATTGAAAGACCTTAGTTCTGTCCAGTGATGGAAAGGACACTAGACTTGGAGGCAGGGCTAGATTCAAATACCAGACTACTTATATGTACTACCTGTATGACCTTAGCGAAATCATTTAACTTCAGTGGAGAGAGGATTCCTTATCTACCAAAAAGTTATACTACCAATACATAAAGTTTTCTCTCTCCAAATCCATGATTCTATGTTCAGACTGGAAAAAAGAGGGGTTAAAGGGTCATGAAATTCTTCTTATATATGTAAAAGGTTGTTATTCAGAAGAAGGGTTTGCCTTTTACTTAGCCCCACAAGGCAGAACTAGGTACAATGGGGAAAGTTGCAAAGAAATCATTCTAGATTTGATTTCTAGAATAATATCCTAGTATGTAGAGCTTATATAAATGTAGGATGCCACTTGGTGTGGGAGAATGACCACTCACTGATGATATTTATGCTCAGGTATAGGCTGGACTAAGGTTATTGAGTTTTTTCCAACAGTTAGGGCAACTAGATGGTTCAGTGAATAAAGAACTAATAGGAAAGAGTTAAGTTCAAATTCAGACTCACAATATGACCCTGGATAAGTCACTTAACCTCAGGCTATCTCAATTTCCTAATCTGTCAAATGGAAATGATAATATTACTTATCTCACAGAGTTAAGAAAATCAGATGAGATATTTCAAAAGTATTTTGCACAGTACCTAGCACATAGTAGGTACTGTGCTAGTTATCATCATCATCATCATCATCATCATTATTATCATCATCATCACTATCATTATCCCAACCTGAAAAAGTCTGTGATTCAATAACCAATCTTTTGTCCTACTGACCTCACAAAAATGGCTTGAGGCTACAATACAAATCTTGAAAACAACACTGATAAGAATCATGGAGTGTTTCATAACTTCAAGGCTTTATCATTATTTGAAATAACAGAGTAATCCCAAAGTCACATAATGCTGCAATGATGATGGGTTTTGTTCAATTTCAGCTTCCCATGGGTCCTGGGAAGCTCAGGGAAAAAAAAAGAAGAAATAAGCCTAAAGCACATCAGTTCACCTTCAGTTGCCTGGTGTTTTCTTTCCGACCTTTCAGAATTACTCTAATTTTGATCAAATTTCATCTCTTTCTCTTCTTGCCTACAAACCCCTCAAATTCAGATTTCTCAGAAGTAAGTCAGAAGTAAACTTCTCTTAAGGGAGAAAACAAAAAAAAATGAGGGCATGTATTACAATTTAAATGATGACTTTCAATTCTAACACCCCATATTACATAACTACCAAAGTCGACGTGGGTCCCACTTTAACGATTATTTTTGGATTTTGATAATATGTTATCCGTAGGGCAGTATATAATTTTAAAGTTTAGTTACCCACCCACCTGTCCCTCTAGTATGCAAAGGAAAGTTATTTTAAATAGAGAAGCCTTTGGAGAAAGTCAATAAAAATTCAGTTTGACTCAAGGCAGGATCTTTTTTCATCTCAGTAGTCTGTGGATCTTAAAGAAGATAAAACTTAATAAGGAAATAATGTAAAGTTCTGAGCTTGGGTTCAAAAAATCAATGCCACAATTATAAGATGTAAATAAATATCAATTCACACAACAAAGTGGGTAAGGAATTGATAAAATGCAAGTTTCTTGACTATAAACAATATAAAATGATCCTGAAAAAGTTAATAAAGTAAGGAGGAGTCTCACTGTACCATGCCCTCATCAGATCTTCTCTAAAGGACCCTATTTAGACATGTATACTTTATTTATTTTTATTTTGGGGGGGAGGAGGGTTGTGAGGCAATGAGGTTAAGTGATTTGGCCAAGGTCACACAGCTCATAAGTATCAAGTATTTGAAGCTGAATTTGAAGTCAGGTCCTCCTGAATCCCAAACTGTTGCTCTACTCACAGCATCACCTAACTGCCTCATTTTTTTAAAAATATTTTTAAAAATTCTTATTTACATTTGTCATAACCTTCATTTCAGAATCTACCTCCCCTTCCTCTACCCAACAAAGAATTAAAAAAGAAAGCAAAAAAAATTGATTTCAACAAAACTAATCAATCTATAGAATTAAATCTGACAGTATGCACAATTTTCCACACCCTTAGTCCTCCACTTCTGAAAAGAAAGGATAGAGAAGTTCATTCTTTCACCTCCCATTTGGGGCAAAGTATGGACAGTATAATTAAGGATGCCACATTTTAGGAAGGAAGTAGATATGATGAAACAGAGAGGATATTCAAAATGGGGAAAGGATCCATGACCATCCTGTATACAGATAGCTAAAAAGAATTAGAGCTATTCATCAAAGGAAGAGAAGATTCAGACGGAGCATGATTACTGTCTTCATGTATTTGAAGGGTTGCCACATGGTAAAGGCAAGGGGAAGGGAAAATATAGTATCAGACACTATATTAAGTGCCTTTTTTACAAATAATATCTCATGTCATCTTCACAACAACCCTGCACGTTAGAGGCTTTTTTTTCCTCCTCATTTTACAACTGAAGAAACTGAGGCAGACAGAGATGAAGGTCAAACAGCTAGAATTGAATTCAGATTTTCCTGACTCCAGAATTTGCTCTCCGTGCACTTATTTTTTAGTTACCCCCGTCTTGGAGGGATTAGGGTTGTTCTGCTTGATCCAGGAGGACAAAAATCAAGAATAATGGGGGGAAAAAACTAGATCAAGAGGCAGATGTCAAAGAGGGGAAAGATTCTGAATCATCAGAACTGGCCTAATGTGTAAAGGATTGCCTGGGACTTTGGTTATTTAGGAGAGATATTCAAGCAGAAGGTGGATGGGAGTGGGTAGGAGCGGGTGGGAGTACCCTTATTAGCAATGCTATTATGAAGATTCCTACACAGCTCTAAGTTGGCAGATTTGATGATTTATGAGGTCCCTCAGAACTCTGAGATTCTGTTAGGAAAAAATTGAAGAGAATACTCAAGGACCATTCAAACAGTCTTCATATCTAGGCCCTACCAGTGGTCCAAAGATGACCAGTAGGCATATGCTATCTCCGGCTCAAGGAAGGATTAGCTCTCAGAACTTTTCTGCGTCAAGTGTACTACTGCCATTAGTAGAGAGAATGTGGGGAGAAAATAGGCACTAAGCCTCTCTTCTAGTCATGGTCTTCAAACAGATGGCCACTAGCACCAAAGAAATGCTCATTGTGTAGTTGAAGACTAATAGAGCAAAGGAAAAATATGAAATGTGCCCTTTAGAATTAATATCCTTGGGGAAAGGGAGAGAAGAGCTTCATGTTCTTTCTGGAATGTTCATCTGAACACAGAACTTCATAGTAGCACAGAAGCATCTCTCTCTCTCTCTCTCTCTCTCTCTCTCTCTCTCTCTCTCTCTCTCTCTCTCTCTCCATAGATAGATGAAAGAAAGAAAGAAAGAAAGAAAGAAAGAAAGAAAGATAGATAGATAGATAGATAGATAGATACCTTTATTTTACATACTTTTCAAAGTGCATGCTTTTTTATCATAAGAAAAAAGGAATGTCATATCCTGGCATCTAGAAGGCATATGTGTTCTAATGGGAAGACTCCTGGATTGGGAGTCATTAGAGCTAGGACAAATCTTAGCAAGTTAATCTTTCCAGAGCTTTACTTCTCCATCTGTAATATGGGTATGATGATTTCCCAGAGGCATGGTGTAAGGATAACCTAGAGCAATGACTGTAAAGCATTATATAACACTAAAGTCCTATATCGATGCTTCAAATGCCTATGATTATGTGCCTACCATATGCAAAGCACTGATGATATAAAACAATAATGATAATAATGATGATAATAATAATAATTAATAATAAATACCCCAAGGAGCTAACATTCTCCTGGGGTACAAGGTGGTATGTGACTTTTATACAAAGAAAAGGAGAGAAAAGGAGATGAGATGTAAGAGAGGAGAGAGGAGAGGAAAAGAGAGGAAAAGAGTGGAGAGGAGAGGAGGGGAGAGAGGGGGTGGGAGAGAGTGGGGAGAGAAGGAGGGGGGGAAGGGAGGGAAGGGGAGGAGAGAGGAGGGAAGAGAGCCCCATCAACTGTAAAGGGATGAATCATGAATCATCTTCACAGAAGACCTAACACCTGAACAGAACTTTGAAGAGGATTTTCACTAGTGGCAATGTCAATGAAGTGCACCAAGAAGTACTCAAAGAAATAATGGCAAGCTTGAGTACAGCAATATAACTACAAAATGAGAAACTGAGTGAATAACCGAAGCTCCCAGTATGGGATGCTTTACTACACCCCAAAACAAGAAACTCTTTTTCTTGTTCATATATTGGTGAACCCATTCTGGAGATTACTTACCATGTGTTCATCTAAGACAATATAGGGAAGGGCCTGTTGGAGTTGAGGTGGCAAGATTGGCCATTGATTTATTAAGTCCTGGAACTCTTTGAGAAGGAGGAAGGGCTGATAATGTAAAGAACTCAACTCCCACTGATTTTGTAACACAGAAGTTTCACTATGAAATCTTTGGATATAGGAGGGGTCAAAGTCTTCAGGTTATCTAGAACACAGCCTAATGCATAGCACTCTCTAAATGAATACAACTGCCACACAAAGAAGATAATAAGAAATCTGAGGAAGGTCACCAAGAAGCTACCCCAAAATGCACTGTTCTTCCACACTGACAATTCAAACAGCTTTCTAACACCTAGAAAAACCCTACAATCAAAGGATGATGTGCAATAGAGGACTCACCAACCTAGAATCCTGGGTTAACACCACCATAATAATGATGATAGCAGGTCACTTTTCTATTATACTTTAATATTTGGAAAGCTCTTTTCCAATGTTAGTTGGTCTCAATTTATCCTCAAAGCAACCCCATGAAATAGGTATTAGTATCTCTGTTTTATATCTGGGGGAAATGGAGACTCAGAGAGGATAAGGCATCATCATCATCATCATCAATAAACATTCAATAAGTGCATCAATAAGTCAAACATTATGTTTAGTACTGGGGAGACACAAAAGGCAAAAATACAATCCCTTCCCTCAAGGAGTTTACAGTCTAATGGGTAAAACAACATGTAAACAGTTTGTGTGCAGGATCTATACAGTGTAGCAGGGCAGCTAAGTAACACCATGCAGTACAGATCCTCAGGTCTGAAATCAGGAAGATTCATTTTCCCCATGTTCAAATTCAGCCTCAAGTACTCACTAACTGGGTAGTATCTGGGCAAGTCACTTCATACTGTTTGCCTCCATTTCCCCATCTGTAAAATGACCTAAAGAAGGAAATGGCAAACCACTCCAAGATCTCTGCAAAGAAAACCTCAGATAGAGTCACAAAGAGTCAGACATGGCAGAAATGACTGAACTGTACAGTAAAACATAAGCATAGTATCATCCACTCTTACAGATGGCTATGAGGATGAAATTAGGTAACAGGCAAAGAGCTCTTCAAATCCTTAGCATAGAAACTTCTGAGCCTCAGTTTCCTCATCTGAAAAATGAGGGTACTAAGGCTCGATGGGCTGCAAGATCACATCCAGGTCAAAATCTATGATTTGATGTGAATCAACATTTGATTGGATTGGTTGCAGGGGCTGGAGACGAAAATATTTGGTGGGAATGGGATTATTGTGTTCACATATTGGAAGGCTTGTCCTCAGGGAAAAGCCTTAATTTTGTTCTATTTGACATGGGGGAGAAGGAAGGGGAAAAGGAAGGAGAGGAGGAAACAGAGGAGAAAGAAGGGGGAAAAGGAGTAGGAAGAGAAGAAGAAGAAGAAGAATGGAAGGGAAGAGGAAGAAGAGAAGGAAAGAGGAGGAGGGCAACAAGGAGGAATAGGAAAATAGAAGAGGAGGCAAAAGAGGAAGAAAGGAAAAAAAGAGGAGAAAAAAGAGGAAGAAGAGGAAGGAAAAGAAAGAGGAGAAGGAAGAGGAAGAGGAGGAAAATGAAGAGAAGAAGGAGGAAGAGGAGAAGGAAGAGGACAAGAAGAAGGAGGAGGAAGAGGGAGGACTCAACTGGGAGCCATGAACAGAGGTTGCAGAAAGGCAGATTGAGGTCTGATGTCAGAAAGGACTTCCCAATAATTAAAACTCTTCCACCCAAATTTCCATCCCCCTTCATCTGAGGCCAGCTGCCCAGTTGGGCAGAATATTGTAGGGGAGTGGTCTTGATTAAGTACAAGTAGCCTAGATGACCTCTGAAGTCCCTTCCCACTCTGAAAGCCTTGGAAAGGCAGGCTTGGAGGCTGAGATTTCATTTTAAAGTAGCTACTGCTCTGTCCGCTTCCACCAATTCAGGTGGGTCCTGGTTATTCACTTGGTCGGCTCTATCACTGCATAATAATTTCATAAGTGTTTATCTCTAATTCCTTCTCGATTTCTGAATGCATTAGCACCTCACCAGAGCTCTGCTTAATTACAACTGTAACCTGCTAATAGTGTTTCTTTGTTGTCTGAAGGAATCTTCTTATCCAGCTCGGGCTAAATTAAAATTTAATACAACATCAGGTTGCCACAGAACTAGCAAGCAAATGACAGCTGTTTAATTAAAACCTAAACCTGATTAGATGGCCCTGCTGAGAGAAATACTCTAGAGGAAGAGGATGAAACTATTCAAACTCAAGTCCACAAGAATGGCTTTATTTAAATATGAATAACCCTCTATAGAAGTGTATGTAGGGCCAGCTCCATCCTAGAAACAAAGACTTCTGGGATCTCACAGTGAGAAGGAACCTCCTGGGCCATAGAGCCCAACCCGTACACTCAAAAAGATTTCCATTTTCAAGGCAGCAAAGGATAATAGACTACACAGAGTATCAGAGGCTCTTAATAGCCATCCATTAGTGTGAGCAAACTCCAATCCAGGCTTTTTTTTTTCATTGATTGTTTTGACTAAACAAAGTGATGGAGAAAATTTTAATAATGCAAATTAAACTTAAAAATGTGTTGTGTGAACTTTGGGGATTTTTTTTTCTGGAGAGTGAACATTTACCATCACTCCCCTTGGCTATAAGAAATAATGAAATGGGGAGGGAGAGAAGGAGGAGGCAGCTAGGTGGCAAAGTGGATAGAGCACCAGCCCCTTGTTGTCAGAGTTCAAATCTGGCTTCAGACACTTTATACTTGCTAGTTGCATGACTTTGGGCAAGTCACCTAACCCCTTGCCTTGCCCCAAAGAATGTTAAGAAACAATGGAGGAAGGTTTCAAAGAAACTCAGAAGATTTGTACGAACTGAAGAAGAGTGAAGTGAGCACAACCAGGAAAACTATTAGGCAGTAGCAACAACACTGTAAAGAACTTTGAAAGACTTAAGAACTCTGATCAACTATTTTTGAGGAGACTCATGATGAAACATTTTCCAATAGAGATTCAGGGTGAAGATTGAGAATATTTTTTGAATTTGGTCAATTTGGGAATTTGTTTAACTTTACTACTTGATACTAGAGTTTTGTTTTCTTTTCTTTTCTTCTCCTCTTCTTCCTCATCTTCTTCCTCCTCTTTTTCTCCTCCTTCTCCTCTTCTTCCTCCTCTTCCTCTTTTTTCTCCTCTTTTCCTTTTTTCCTCTGCTTATGCCTCCCCTTCTATTTTCCTATTCCTTCTTGTTGTCCTCCTCTTCTTCCCTTCTCTTCTTTTATTTTATATTTATTAACAAATAAATTTCTATTTGGATGGAAATATTTAAATTTACTTTAAAATAAATTTTTAAGTACTATAAATGGAAGTTTATTTTTACTGGAGAATCAGGATGGTGTAGAGGATAGAGTGCTAAACCTGTAATCATGATGAACCTAGGTTCAAATATTACCTTAGACACCTAATTAGTTATATGACCCTTGGCAAGTTATTATGTATTTTTATTGCTTGATTTTTTCATTCCTGTCCAACTCTTCATACTCCCATTTGGAATTTTCTTGGCAAACATACTGGAATGGTTCCTACTTCCTTTCCAGTTCATTTTATAGATGAGAAAACTGAGGCAAATATTAAGGGGCTTGCCCAAAGTCATGCCAGGATGTGTCTGAGATTAGATTTGAAATCAAGAAGATAAACTGTAATATAAGTTGTAATATAATATAATATAAACTGTAATATAAGCTGTAATATTAGGTGATTGATAATCTCTGAGGTTCTTTCCCATTCTAAATCTATGTTCCTATAATTGTTATAACACAACTCAACAAGGAACCATACAGCTTCATCTGAAAGACCGATAGTCAGAGAGAAGACCATTCTAGCTGCTGGTGTTGTTTCATTGGTATGGAACTCTTTGTGACCCCATTTGAAATTTTCTTGACAAAGACACTAGAATGGGTTGCCATTTTCTTCTCTAGTTCGTGTAGACAAACTGCAGGTCAAGTGACTTAGACAGACTCATACAGCTAGTCTTAATAAATGTTTCTTGATAAACTGACTGAATTAAATTCTCCAAATATTTTTTGAGCTCTTCCATGCAAATGCCTATCTAGGTACTAAGTGACATATGAAATTTGAATAAGACATTCCTTTTGAAGTATAAAGATTTTTTTAAGAAAAAAAGGAAAATTCTTCCTCTAAAAGAGCTAACAAAATAAGAAGTAAATGCTAAATAAATAGAGAGCAATCAAAAGCATTAGCTATTGGGGGCAATCAAGAAAGGATTAAGCTAAGCCCAGAAAATAATTAGAATTTCTTTTGGAGGGGGAGGGAGGAGAGACAGAAATAGAAGGAGGAAATCAGGGATAAGTGATTTGCCCAGGGACACACAAGTACTAAGTGTCTGAGGTAAGATTTGAACTCAAATCCACCTGACTACGGGGCCAGGGTTCTATCCACTGTGCCACCTAACTGCCCCAAGAACTAGAATTTCTAAGGCAGGAAGATAAGGGCATTCCAAGTATGGGGGAGATTCTGTGCAAAAAGTCCAGAGATGAGAGACAATCTGAACAAGTTGGCCAGTTTGGCAGGAATGCAAACTGTGTGAAGAACAGGAGTACAACTCAATTAAAAATTAATCCCTGTGGCTTATAATTGACTTTGAAAGTCACAAATGAACATTAGTCATGATGTTATTATAGTTTTCTTTATTTTTTGAAATATTTCCCAGTAACATTTTAATTTGACTCAGGTCACAATGGGGAGTGTTGCTGGCGTTTGTGGTCCAGGTGCTGCAAATTCAAGGATTATATTAAATAAGCTTCAAAAGTTAGATTCACTAAATTGTGATATGCTTTAGATTTCAAACAGTGGCAAATGTATTTTACCCATGTAGCAAAAGGGACTTAGAGCTCCTTGAGCATCAGAGTAGCGTGAGCAGACCTGTGTCGTTTAAGAAGGTTCATTTAGTAGGTGTGTGGAAGATGAAACAGACTGGAGATACGATGATGCAACCATTCATATAAAAGATTTAGGGGTCTTAGTGGACTCACACCCAAAAAGAATCATCCATTCAGCATTGGCACCAATGATTCTAATGGAAACTTTGGTTCCATTGATATAAAGGATTCCATTTTTATTTCAAGTATAAAGACCATGGAAGACCATGCACACAGCAAACTAATAATATAGTAAACTAATAATAAATACTTCTAGAATTGACTTGAGAAGCATGTCTGAAGCAACATAGGTGATAAAGACATTCTTCTCTGCCCTAATCATAAAATTATTGTTTCTCATTTTGGTCTCATGTTTTATAATGTGTGATGCAAAGTTCTTGGCCTCTCGGAGATGGGGCAGAAATATTAAACAGTCCGCTGACAAGATTATTCAAAGTAACTAGAAGTTTTTAATCTATTGAGTGACTAGTTCATTCCACTGTGCTAGGTTCTGGGACTACCAAAAAAAGCAGGGTGGGGGAGAAAAGGAAAGGAAGGGAGAGGAGGAGAAAACAATGAGGAGAAGAGGAAAGGGAAAAGAGGAGGGAAAAGAAGGAGAAAGAAGGAAAGGAAAGAAAAGGGGAGGAGGAAAGGAGAAAGAAAGGAGGGGAAGAGGAAAGAAAAAAGGAAGGGGAAGGAGAAAAAGAAGGGGAAGGGATGAGAAGTCAGGGGAAGGGAGGAGAAAGGAGGGGAAGAGAGACCTGCATAAAAGATTCCATATACTGTAAATTTCTTCAAGTAGAGATGTTTCATTTGTATTTTCTATGTATCACCAGCATAACATACAGTGTCTGACACACAGCTAATGCTTGATAAAAGCCTTCCAGTTGATTGAACAAAATTAAGCACATACAAAACATATCTTCATGATTGCATTACTCTTAATTAAGAATTCTATAGAAGGGATTTCTGCTTCTGATTCACCTTACACTAAATGCCTGCTTAGATTCCCTTCAATCTTTTTTTTTGGTTTTTGTAAGACAATGGGGTTAAGTGAGTTGCCCAAGGTCACACAGCTAGGTAATTATTAAGCATCTCAGGCCGCATTTGAACTCAGGTCCTCCTGACTCCAGGACTGGTGCTCTTTCAACTGCTCCACCTAGCTTAGCCAGCCTTATCCCATTCAATTTTAATGAATTTATGGTTTTGTGATAAGAGAGAGGGACGACTCTCTAATGGCAGAAGGTTTTAAAGAAGATAATTTGGGGGGGGGGATGGGAGGACAGTGGCCAGAGAGAGCAAGGACACAGGTGAGACTGATTTCACTGGAGGCATACCAGATGAACTTCAGTAAACAATCTGGTAGATATACAAAGGTTTCTAGGAAGAGCCATTCTCCTGGCAATCACACCATCATGTGAACAGCCTTGCATCTCCCCTTGATTCATGATGCCAATTTCTTGCCCATTCAGACATGAGATAGGAATACTAAATATCCCCAGAAGAGGTTATTCAAAGGAACTAGGGGTTTTTGATCAGAAGAGAAGATTTAATATTATTTCCTGGGGAAAAGATTCCATTGGATTTTTTTTAGATTAAGAGATCAGATTTGAAAACTATCAAGAGGGAGATTTCAGTCCACCATTTTAAAAGGCATGATTGATAGAGTCTTGAGAGAAGACATAAACTCACCACTTAGATACTGGACTGGGAAGACCAGCTCCATGGTATCATTGCTAGAGAGCTAACAAAAACCCTTCTCCAAGAGAAAACATTCAGAGAAACTTAATGGTAAATGTGAGAGAAGAGAATTATCATGCATCCCTGTCGGCAAATCTGACAGTGAAGTGCCTTTTGGCAATCCACTTGAAAGGACTCTTTCCAAGGAGGGAGGGGGGAAGATGAATTCTTTGCAAACTCACATCTCATTCTATTTTTGTACCTTCCCTGTGAGTCAGTTTGATTTGGGAAACAACTTGATGGAGATCTTCTCCAAAATGTACTCTTTTTTTTAAAATGTAAATTATAACACAGATTATGACACTAAAAAAATTGATAAATTATTCACCAACTTTCTCTTCAGATCAAAGAGCAAGGCAATATAAGTCTATTAAGCCAACTTAATATATAAATTAGATGCTTTGCTAAATTATTATAATCCAAAGCAATTCCAATGTGCTTTCCCAGCATTTTTGAAGAGCCTTTTAGGACTAGAATACATATTAATGAAACTGCTGGGTACAAAGCTATTTTTATTTTCCCCAACTGCATCAAATGGGAGTCCATCATTTCTTTATCTGCCTGATAACCAAGCACCAGGATTATGCATCAAGTCTATTAAAAGAAAAAGTAATCCATCAGAAAAAAGCATTTATTAAATGACTGACACAATGATAGACACTGGAAATAGGGAAATCAACTAGAGATTTGTGATTTCATTAATACAGGGCACTCCCAGATGAGGAAATGTTCTCTCAAGATAGATCCCAGAACCTAATTTGCATCTGAGATTCTCAGAGAGAAGCCTAGAGAATTTAGAGGTTAAGTGATTTCCCTAAGGTCACATAGTCAGTCTTTGTCAAAAGTGGGACTTGAATCCATGCCTTCCTGGCTCCAAAATCATGTCTTAGTTTACCATGCATCCTGTCCTTTGGTAGGCATTAAAAACATAGACAAAAATGAATTAGTCACTGGGGAAGAGGGAGAAAATGAGTTCATATGAAAATTGATATAAAATTACTACAAAGTGATTGAGTAAGAGAGCCTGAGGAGACCAGGAAAGGTCTCATAAGTAGAAGTGAAGGTGGTTCTTGATTGGAGTTCTAAGAGGAAGATGTGCCTTCTATACATAGTAGATTGCCTAGGCAAAGGTAGGGTGGCTAGAGATGGACTGTGGAGTGTAAGGCAGTCTGATTGGACCATTGTTTGAAGTCAAGTTCATTAATACTTGAAAGGTAGGTTGGAGACAGGTTGTGAATGACATTGAATGCCAGAATAGCTTATGTTGACTCTTAATGGAAATAGAGAGCTATTGAAGTATATTAAATAGGGGAAAATTTTGTGTTTGGTCCCTAATGTTTAAATTGATGGATGACATCAAGAGAAATACATGGAATAGAGGAAGTGTGACAGAACAGAGCAACACTAAACTTGGAGCCACATCAGACCTGGATTTGAATCCTTCTTCAGAAACATAGTAGCTGTGTGACAATGGGCAAATCTCTGAAAGTCAGCTACCTCAAAGGATTGCTATGAGGAAGAGACTTTGGAAACCTCTAGGCACCATATAAATATGTTTTTGTTTTCAATACAGAGTACAATCTATACCTTTCCTTTCCATAATTTTTACTGTTCCTTCTCCTTTCCTATTTTTCCTTCCATTAGTTACTTTACTTCAATTACATTCAGTCCAACAATTATTAAATTAACCTAAATGTATGTGTCAAGGACTTCATTAAGTGTTAAGGATTAAAAAAATAAAACAACAGCAAAATGGTCCCTTCCATCTCTATTGGAGAGAAACACACATATACATCTAAATCAATTTAGGATATAAGCAATGAAAAGTCATTTCAAGAGATGAAGGTGTCACCAACTGAACTGGGGAAAATGAGAAAAATCTCAAAGCAGTCACCAGTTGAAGATGCATCTTAAAGGAAACACATTGTATATTTGGAAGTATGGACAGAATTTGGACACAAAAAACTAAGTTCAAACCCTGACTGTGCTCTTTATTGTTGTTGTTGTTGCTGTCGTTCACTATTCCTTCTCAAAGAGGACCAATGCCATCAGGAAGTTGATGCCTTGACTTACAAGTGAATTGGATTTAAGTGAGGCAGAACTGTGCAAAGTCCTCAACCTCACTCTCTCCTCTAGAGTCATTCAGAGTCCAGTGGCAAGGTATAGGTCAGGACGACTGGCTTTGGTCCCACTCTTTATTATATCATTGCAGACAGTCAATTTAAAAAAAATTTTAGAAATCAAAGAGTTGATTAATGATTTCTTATGTCCCTTCCAGTTCTAATTATATGAGTTGAAGGACTCATGACCACCACTAAGATCTCCTTTCATTGACTTACTATGCAACAGAAGTTACCTTGGGATCTCAAAGGATAGGCCAGCAGAGAGGTCCTACTCAAAAATGGAAAGATTTCAAGCCACAAGTTCATATGTCTAATCTCTAAGAACAGTCTGGAAGAGTCAAGGAAGCTCACCAGCCAGTTTGCTTCATGGAATGAATAGTTTGACAAGAATAAATCTAAACAAGACTTTGTCTTAGTGGAGTGGAACTGAATGGTTGAAGGATGTATTATGATTAAGACAAAGAGGAAGATAACAAAGAGAAGAAGGTAAAAGAGAAGAAAGTGAGGGGAAGGGGATGGAGGAAATAAAGGAAAAAAGGAAGAAGAAAAGGTAAGGGAAGAGAGAGGACAAAGGAAAGGAAAGAGGAAAGCAGAAGGGTGCAAGAAGAAAAAGGGAAAGAAGTCAATGATTAATAAAAGGAAGGGGGAAAAAAGAAGGAAAAAACTTGGTGCTAAGAAGTGTTCACTTGACAACTGAGATCAATTTTCTCCCATTCTTTAACCAGATCTTAACCTGGATTCCAGTAAGTTAAAAACAAATCATTTCTTTAATTACAAATAGTTAAATTTGGGAAATTTGGGAACCATCAATACATTTTGTCTATATTTTTATAAACAAGGATCATAATAATATTTGGCAACCTCTAAACAAAAGATAAGTTATCCAATTCTGATTTAAATAAAAATAATAGCAGAATTCCCTCAAATTTTTATAGTACCAGAGTATACAAAGTGCTCTTTGTACAACATTGTGATTTATCTGCGTATTTTTCTTGTCCAGACCTAAGATTTCAAGTGTAGAAAATTGCCTCTACTCGCAGAGAAACAACTCATCACCTTCCTTTTCCTTCCTTCCTTCCACCCTTCTTTCCTGTCATCCTATCTTCTTTCTTCCCTCCCTTCTTTATTTCCTCCCTTTCTTCCTTCCTTATCCCTTCCTTTTTAGTTTTCTCATTCCTTCCTTCCTTCCTTCCTTCCTTTCTAGCCAATCAACTTTCCACTATCTTCCTGTTGTAAATATCTTTATTATCATTTTGCAGATGAAAAATTAAAACCCAAAATGATTAAATGACCCACACAGTGATAACATAGCTAGTTTGTGTCAGTACCCAGTTATTTGGGCCTTTCCAAAAAATAAAATTACTTCATTTTTAATTTAGTACATAATTAGTTCCTAAAGTTTGTTAAAGGAAGGAAGGAATTCAAATCCAGATGCCTACTAATTGATAGTAGTGTGATGTTATTACTTGGTACAGTGAATAGACTATTGAACTTGCCATATGGAAGAACTGAGTTCAAATTTGCCCCTGGATGCTGTGCAGTCTGGAAAAAGTTACTTTAAACACACCTCTAGCAGTTTCTTCACCTATAAAATGAATGGAGGCTGGCTGATATTCTAACTTATTATCTTTCTGCCTCTCTACACCTCAAAGAATATTCTTTTTTTCTATTACTACCAAATTAAGTATAGTTATAGTATGATGCTTGCTCACATGTAACTACCCTACTTTAATCCCATGGTGCTAGTGGCACACTCATTATTTCTAATTGGTGCCATCTGGCAAGGCTCAGGGTGGCATGCCAAGGTATAGAAGGTTTCCCACATCTTTGTTTAACTGAGCTCAGTGTGTCTCTCCATGGGTAGGCACTTCTTTAACTGCATTAGATGATGCTGTTGCATAATGGCCTAGCCCACCTAGAGAGGTATCCACCAGCCCCTCCTTAGGAGGAGCAAAATTAGAAGATGTATGGTTTCCCAGTAATAGGTAGTGAGGAGCTTTCCTAACAAATTTAAGCCCTATGGATGTTAAATCTACCCAACCTCACTCAGAAGGGGCCTTAGACTTGGCATTCAATGCTTGGTTATCTTGTCCTGGAAAATAATAAAATATTAGTGAGGATAGGAGATGAAAAAGGAGAAGGCTGTACACTTCTTTGCTGGTTGCCTCAATGAAAGAAGCTTACTTCTTTGGAAAGTGACAGAGGGATGGAGATACTATTAATAGACCTAGTAATTTAGATTTCATAATGTTCAAGGATACCCTGACATCTGAGGTTGGATTTGAATGCAGATCCTCCTGACTCCAAGGTCAGTGTTCTATCTACTGTGCCACCTAGCTGTCCCAACAATTATCTTTTAGTAAAGTTGTTTAATAAGATATAGTAAAAGTAGCAGCTATAAGACATTATTCCCACAAAATCTGGGGTACACTTGCAAAAATATATCCTGAATTCACAATTGCTACAAACTTAAAGAATAATGAAATAAGATATACATGAAGGAGCTATGTGGCCTAGGCTATTCAGTGACACAGTGAGTAGAGTACTGGCACTGGAGTCAGGTGGACCTGAATTCAAATTTGGCCTCAGACACTTATTAGTTATGCAACCTTGGGCAAGTCATTTAACCCTGATTGCCTTCAAGGCCCTCTCCACTCATCATGATTCATATCCAGCCACTGGACCCAGATGGTTCTAGAGGAGAAAATGAGACTGGTGACCCTAGTCCAGCACCATCTCACTTCAAATCTATTTCATGTGCATGTCATGGCATCACCTCCTTGATGTCATGGTCTCCTTCAAGAACAAAGGACAATCCTCATCAAGTTTTAAAACCTTTTCTCTGATACAGAGTATTTGCGAATCTCAACACCCAATTGTCAACAGTATTTCTCTCTTAAATTCTCTGCTCCCTTCTCTGTTACCTAGTCTGAAGTCAGGAAGATCTGAATTCAAATCTGGCCCCAGATAGTTCCAAACTGTATGACCCTAGACAAGTCACTTAACCTCTGCCTGCCTCAGTTTCCTCAACTGTAGGATGTCATGTTCTTTAAAATTGCATCCAGTCTGGAAGCCACATTCAACCATGCTCTGGGAACCCAACTTACCAGGGAGAACAGAGATAGGGAGAATAAGTCCAGAACCTCTGCTATGCAAAAAATAGGATGCCCAGAAGGCAACATACACTAGATATGACCTGACTAGGATGGAAGCCAGTGGGTGGTAGAATGATGGCACTTGTTCTGTTTGGCCCCAAAGGCAGAAGTAGGCACTGTGGGTGAAAGTTTCTATGCTTATAGAAAGTATTGGCTTCCTTCTCGTTAGTGGCTTTCAAACAGCCCAGATGATCACTTTTCAAAAATATTATTAGAGGGATTATCCTACTCAAGTATGGGTTGGACTACTTGAACTCAAGTGTCATATTTATTCCGTATCCTTAGCCTTCTACCTCTTGAAGTAATCCTTTCAATGGGACCATTGCTCATCGAGAGGGCATGACAAGCCCTATGTCTCCCTGACTGTCCCTGTGACTTCCAAAACCAAAATCTCGTTCCCCAGCCACCACTCCTGGCATCCATTATAGACTGGAAAGCAAAGACAGTTTTATTTTTGACTGGTGTTTGTTCATGCCTCCCCAGTCCTCCATTAGATTAGTGCTGTGTTGTCAGCAAGTTCATTTAGAAGAAGTCTCATGAATATGAGCACTTTGCAACTGCATTGTTCCACTTGGGATCCCATCTTTCCCAGCAGACTGCTCAGTACATAGTAGGGATCGGACTCAATGGAACTAGTAAAGGAAGACAACGCATGATTTGACGAGGAGTTAGCATGGAAGTATCTCAAGCGCTGAAGTTCTGCAGGGGTTTGCCATCGCCAGCCTCATGCAGGGCAAATATTGTGGGCTGGGCTGTGGGGAGTGAGAGGGGCTGGGCAGGGGGGAAAAGGGAGGAAATGAGTAGCCAAGGTGGCATCAGGCAGAGCTGGAAAGGGGCCACCTTAAGGTGATATTTCTGCATAAGATTTCAAGCCTGGGTATTTGAAGAAGCAGCAATGAAATCAAAAAGTTCTCCATATGACAATTGTTGGTTTCAGTCACAAATAATGAAAATGCTCTTGTTGGCTAGCAACACTTTTATTCAAGGAAGAGGTACAGATCTGTGATTTCAAGAGCAGGGAGAACTCCAAGAGGAAAACTGCCTCTACTGATAAGATCAGCAATAGTTGTATAACCAACAGTCATCCAGGGCAGCAGTCATAAACTTGTTTGATTACAATCCTAGATGTGAGTGTGTGTGTGTGTGTGAGAGAGAGAGAGAGAGAGAGAGAGAGAGAGAGAGAGAGAGAGAGAGAGAGACAAAGAGGAGAGAGATGGATAGAGAGAGACAGAGAGACTGAGAGAGAAAGAGAGACAAAGATGGGTGGATAGGCAGACAAACAGACAGATGGTGGTAGGTGGGTAGTTAGATGGATGGATGGATGGATGGATGGATGGATGGATGGATGGATGGATGGATAGAAAGATAATATGGGCAGATAGAATGAGTAGCTAGAAGAAGAAAGAAAGAAAGAAAGAAAGAAAGAAAGAAAGAAAGAAAGAAAAGAAAGAAAGAAAGGAAGGAAGGAAGGAAGGAAGGAAGGAAGGAAGGAAGGAAGGAAGGAAGGAAGGAAGGAAGGAAGGAAAGGAGGAAGGGAGGAAGTGAGGGAGGAAGTGAGGAAGGAGAGGAAGGAAGGAGAGGAAGGAGAGGAAGGGAGGAGGGAAGGGAGGAAGGAAGGAAAGGAGGAAGGGAGGAAGTGAGGGAGGAAGTGAGGAAGGAGAGGAAGGAAGGAGAGGAAGGAGAGGAAGGGAGGAGGGAAGGGAGGAAGGGAGGAAGGGAGGAAGGGAGGAAGGAAGGAAGGAAGGAAGGAAGGAAGGAAGGGAGGAAGGAAGGAAGGAGGGAAGGAGGGAAGGAGGGAAGGAGGGAAGGAGGGAAGGAAGGAAGGAAGATGGGGGAAGAGCGGGAGGAAGGGAAGGAGGGAAGGAGAGAGGGAAGGAGGAAGGACAAAATGAAATCAAGAAAGAACAGTATACAGGTGGATGGCTAGACCTCATTGTGAGAAGGAACTGATTGATTCTAACTCAAAGGGATCAAAGCTTCGGGGAAGCTGGGTGGACAGAAGGTCTGATGTGGTACTGATGCAGAAGTTCCCATTCAACCTCAGGTACTTGCTGTACAATCTCAACCTCTGTCTGCCTCAGTTTTCTAACCCCTATCTTTCTAAAGGATCTGTGAGGATCAGATGAGATAAAAATTGTCAATCACTTAACACAGTGGCTGGCACACAGTAGGCACCATATAAATGTCAGCTATTATTGCTACTATTACCACCAGACTTTACTATGCGCTTACCCTGTAGTCATCATTTAACAAGTACATGCTGATTGATTGGTTCAAGTATATTTATTCATTACATTATAATTTAAATTATATGCATAAATACATTAGAGAACATTCTCCAAAATAAAAAAAGATTGAAGATAAACAGTATTTTTTAACAAATGTGCAAATATTAATTTTTTTCTTCTTAAAATATGGAATTCAAAACTAAAATGAGCACTTACCTCTCCACAATGCATCAGACAGAAAACTTGATTTTCTACTTAAGTATATAGGATGTCCCAAAATTAATAATAGCTAACATTTATTAAGCCAGGCACCAAGATCAGTATGTTACAAAGATGATTTCATTTGATTCCCAGAACAATCCTGGGAGGGAGGGACTAATATGATTCCCACTTAAAAGTTGAGGAAACTGAAGGAGACAGCAGTTCACACAGCTAACAAAATCTTATTGACTTCTTTAAGGTTCTAAAATTGCACTACAATTTTGATATATGTTGTGTAATAAATTCAACAAATAACTTCTAGAGATTCTTTGCTTGTCAGTCATTCTCTCTCTGTCCATTCTAATAAGCATTATTATTAAGCATACATTAATTAATTTAAAAACCATTAATTGACTAGAATCATTACAGTGAATATTATCATCTTAAAAAAATATTTTTTAGATTTTTTTTGCAAGGCAATGGGGTTAAGTGACTTGCCCAAGGCCACACAGCTAGGTAATTACTAAATGTCTGAGACTGGATTTGAACCCAGGTACTCCTGACCCCACGGCCGGTGCTCTATCCACTGTGCACCTAGCTGCCCCTTAAAAACATATTTTAATAAAACTTACATAAAATATAATTATTAAATATTTCTAATTGAAGTCAGTGTGCTGAACTTGTTTCTTTATATTTTAAAATCTTGGGCATATTCTTTGTGATCCAGGAATTAAGATATCTAGTTTGAAGTTGTTTATTTTGAAACTTGGCTTTAATAACTAACAAAGTTGAAAAAGATCCCTTCACAATGACACAAAGACCCAGATGGGAAAAGGCCATTGTTAACTGTACTTATATTATGAGACTAGAAGTTCCTGTTGAAAGTCTAGTTGTGGAACGGCTAGGTGGCACAGTGGATAGAGCACCGGCCGTGGAGTCAGGAGTACCTGGGTTCAAATCCAGCCTCAGACACTTAGTAATTACCTAGCTGTGTGGCCTTGGGCAAGCCACTTAACCCCATTGCCTTACAAAAGCTTTAAAAAAAAAAAACCAAAGTCAAGATGTCAGCTTAATCTTTCCTGATATCAATCAGTTATTCTCCCAAACTAATTTAAAGGTGCTTCCTTTTTGCATTTCTAACAAATGAGTTAAAACCCACACAAACTCTTTTTTTTTTTAAGATTTTAAAACAGGCTAGAAAATTGTTTTCAGTATTTTAAAGTATGCAGATATTCCCATTCTGTAAGTGACACATCATTCTTGGCAACAAAAGCTTAGTTTTAAATGTCTGCTCATCATGGTGGTTTATGCTTTCATTAGGTACCACATACCTTTAGGGCTGGTCTCTTCTGTAATATCCCACATCGTCTCCTGGAGCCTTTCTAATTTTTTGACTGGCTTCTTATCAAATCTAATTAGATCCTCATCATGTGTGCCTGGCCATGTGACTCGTGAAGAGCTCCTATGAAGAATGTCATTGTCTTGTTTTTCCCTTGAGTTCAAATCTTTAGCATTATTTTTAGATCATGGTTTCTTTGTAGGAAACTTTGGCAGCCAGAGCAGTGGATATAGCACACTGGGCTTGAAATCAGGGAGATTCATCTTCCTGAGATCAAATCTAGTCCCATATATTTACTAGATAGATGACCCTGGCAAGTCACGTGATCCTGTTTGCCTCAATTTCTGCATCTGTAACATGAGTTGGAGAAGAAAATGTCAAAATACTCTAGTATGTTTGCAAAGAAAAACCCAACTGGAGTCACGAGGAGTTGGACACAATTGAAATCACCCAATGAAATGGAAGTCATTTGTCTATCTTGTAAGCCTTCTAGCTGAATTAAAACTCAACAATGGGAAAGACTTTATTGATATAAGGAATATTAGTGTCCTTCTTACAATGGAAATTGGAACTTTGGCTGCAATTTAGCATCTTAGAGACTTGGTTGCCCAGAGTACTGAAAAGTTAACTGACTTGACCAGAATCGCATGACCAATAAATATGAGAAGCCCTTCTTAAACCCAGGTTGGAACTCTAGTGACCTTAAACCTACAGGATCAACTATAAAATCCTCTTTGAGGCTTTCAAAACAATTTGTAATCTGACCCTTCCTACTTTTCCAGTCTTCTTATTTTTTTCCACCATGTACTTGGAGACACAGGAACTTTGATTTCCATACTATTGCTCATACACCACACCATATCATCCAACTCAGGTATATGCACTGGTTGGTCCCCCACAAATAGAATTATTTCCCTCCTCATTCTCCCCTTCTTGGCTTCCAAGATTTCTTTCAAGTCTTAGCTAAAGTCTTCCCTTTCCCAGTCCTTCCTCATCACAACATTTTTCCCTTGGTTGATTACCTCCGATTGATCCTTTATATTTCTTTATCTACACATAGATGTCAGCGTCTGGAACATTTTTGTTAAGTCATTTTTAAATCAAGTTTTCTTAGCAAAGGTATTGGAGTTGTTTGCCATTTCCCTTTCCAGTTCATTTTTACAGATGAGAAGGGTTAAGTGACTGCTTAGAGTCACACAATTAGTAAGTATGTGAGGCCAGATTTGAATTCATGAACTGACCCAATGTTTATTAAACACCTACTATGTTCTAAATAATGGAGATATAAAAAAGCAAAAGATGGTCCTTGCTCTCACAAAGTTTAAAAAGGTCTTTTTGGATCTAAGGCCATTTCTATATTCATCATGCAATACTGTCTCTTGGAAACTTGATAATATCATCCATAAATCCACTTAAGGAGCTTATATTCTACTTGGGAGATATGACATGTCCCCAGATGAGGATAAAACCAAGTGAATCCACACACAAACCACAATAAATCACAACAGACTAAAAGTAAACAAGCTATAGTATTGCTGTCAACCCCTCCCTAGTGTGAAACCCCCCCATTCTTCCCTCAGGATAAATCATGGCTTATATGTCATGAAATCATACAAACTCTGTCAGTAGTGTTACTACATATGGAAAGACAATTGTCTTTCTTACTATTTTTACAGGAAAATAGATATAAAAAAAGATGTTGTAATATTTTTCCCTATGCCCCAGTGAATAGTCTCACATATACTCCATTCTGGAGACCTCTGGTCTAAGTTATCCAAGAAGTCAAATGACTCTCCTGTGGTCACAGAAACATGATATGTCAGAGGAAAGGTTTGATCTCATGCCTTCCTAAATCCAAAATCAGTCTTCTGTCTATGCTAGCCCTAGTAGATGGAGAAGCTTCTTGAAGGAGGACATGGTATCCAAGCTTTGCTTTGCAGAAATAGAAGAATTCTGAAAAGTGGAAAGTATCATGATACATTCAGAGAAACCATGATTATAATGTTGTTGTTCAACAGTCGTATCCAATTCTTTGTGACTCCATTTGGGGTTTTCTTGTCAAAGATACTGCAGTGGTAGCCATTTCCATCTTCAGCTCATTTTGTAGATGAGCAAATTGAGGCAAACAGAATTAAGTGATTTGCTGGAATCAGTGTCTCAGGTCAGATTTGAACTCAAGAAGATAAGTCTCCCTGACTCTAAGACCTGATGCTCTATCCATTGTACCTCCTAGCTGCTCCAATTATGATATGTAGCATTTATATAGTGCTTAAAGGTTTTCAAAGCACATAATAAATATCTCATTTGATCCTTAGGAGATATGTGCTATCATTAAGATGGACTCCGTGAACCAAAAATCATTTCTGAACACAGAAAACAGATTTAAATTCCCCTTATCCCATGTTGACTACTTGTGTGACCTTGGGCAAGTTACAACTTCCCTTGGCTTTATTTTCCTCATTCTTGCATGAGAGGCTTGTACTAGATGGTCCTTGGGGTTCTAGACTCTGTTCCAAGAATCTTGAATCTATGCTCCTGCATGCCTAGGAACAGCTTCCTCTACCATAAAACGAAGAGAAGAAAATAGTAGTATTGTTCTAGCAATCAAACCTTAAAATGTTATGAAAATGCCACTTGCAATTACTAACACATTTTCTTTTCATGATTTTCTTACATCTTCCCAATAACCCTGGCAACCGGGTTTGGACAGTTATAATTATCAAACAAGGAAGCATTGATTCATTGCCTACTATGATTCAGGCTCTATGCTAGGAACCAGTGATAGAAAAAGGGTATAAAGTTTTCTGTATGATCTTCAAAGCTCTTGCCAACCTGTCCCCTTCCAACCATTCTGCTTTGGTTTGGTTTTTATATTTCATTCCCCTTTAACCATTCCATGACACAGTTTTGTTGTGGTGGTTGTCATTGTCATTGTCATTGTTCAGTGGTGAACAACTCTCCAGGACCCTATTTAGGATTCTCCAGGCAGAGATGCTTTACTATTGCTTTACTATTTCCTTCTCCAGTTCATTTGACAGTTGAGAAAACTGAAGCAAACAGAGGTTAAGTGACTTGCCCAGGATATCACAACTCTTCAGTTTCAGAAGCCAGATTTGGAATTTTCTTGGCAGAGATACTGAAGTGGTTTGCCATTTCCTTCACTAGTTCATTTGACAGATGGGGAAACTGAGGTAAATAGAAGTCAAGTACCTTGCCCAGGGTCACACAGCTAATCACACAGTGTCTGAGGTCAGATTTCTTGGCAGAGATACTGGAGTGGCTTACATATCCTTCTCTAATGGCACAGCCATAATGGCTTATCTGCAATTCCTCAGACACAAGACACCACATCTCCCATCTCTAAGTTTTTATCTTGGCTGGGCATTCCTGAAACATTCTGTCCCTTACCTCCACTCAAGTCTCCCAGAGTTCTTTCAAAATTTAGTTTAAATGTCATCTTCAAGAGGTCTTTCTTGGTCCTCCCAATGGCTAATGCCTTCCTCCTTTCCAATTACTTTTCATCTACAGGATATAAATTTTCTGTGTACTTAATCATTTAAATGTGGTCTTCCCTAATAGAACAAAGTTTCCCCTAAAGGCAGGAACTATTTCTGCCTTTTCTGTGTCCCCAGAGCTGAGCATGATTCCTTCACAAAGAACATAACTAATAAATACTATCTTACAAAAACAAAGCAGCCTTTCCAACAGCAGCTTCTGATACCTGAGTTCCAAGCTCATCTGTCCTTCAAAAGCTATCTTTTGCCTGCCACAGCCTTGTGCCTGTGATGAGGGCAGATGGCCCCAGTAGGGCCCTGTCTTGTTTCTCGAACAACTAAAATGGCCCCAGTTCTTTCCACCTGTTTGATGATTGAGCCATAACAATAATGCTTTAACTGCTAAATTCAGTTCAGTGTTGTACTTAGAAAGGAATTACAGTGCTCCCCACAGAGACCTATTTGACCATATAACACAATGGCATCCCTAATGTTCTTTCCCAGAAAGATGCACCTTTAATGTAACTGAAATACTAAAGAGTCTCATTGAGTTGAGTACACAAGACTCCCTTGGACCTCTCGGATGCCTTTTTCTTCTGGCAAGGACATCCGGCAGCAACCTTGATCCATTTGCTGTGAAGCGGAAAACTTCGTCTCTCTTGCCCGCTGTTCCGGGTAGAGGGATTGCCATCTGATCACATCTGTTGGGCTGCACGCCACAGCAAGGCTTCTGATGAGGAAAAGAGTCACTCATCGTCCCTGATACTGAATCGAGGCACTATGGATTGACGGCCATGCTACTCAATTGCTGGTCCACACTGTCCAGTGCCAATGAGCATCCTCTTCAAAGCCTGCTCTGTAGCCAAACACACAAGCTGAGAGGCTGTGGGGTTCATCCTGCAATCAAAAGACCAGCTCCAACATTTAGCAGCTGTGTGACTCTGGGAAAATTACGTCACTTCTCTGAACTACAACACCCTCATCTGTAAATGGAGACAGTGACCTTTCAGCAGAAAAAGGCAGAGCGGAAAAAGGGATAAAGAGATGGATTGAGAGTCAGGCAGACCTGGGTTCAAGTCCCACCTGTAACATAGCCTGGCTCTGTGACTGGGCAAGTCACTGTACCTCTGGATACAACAAATCTCTCTAAACCAGGAGTTTAGTACTTTTTTGCAACAAGGACCCCCTCGTTCATATCTCTATCAAACTTTTGAAGCCTACAGATCCTCTTTCCAAAAAAAAGTTTTGTCATTGTTCATATTTTCATTTTTGTTCATTTTTTGTTCATTTTGTTCATTTGTTCATTTTGTTCATTTTTTCAATTGTGTTCAATTCTTCATGACTCCATTTAGAGTTTTCTTGGCAGAGATACTAGAGTTATGCCATTTCCTTCATTTCCAGCTCATTTGATAGATAAGGAAACACATTGGCAACCCTAGTGTTGTTTCCCAAAAAGATGCACCTTTAGTGTAACTGAGATACTAAAGAGTCTCATTGAGTTGAGTACACAAGGTTCCACTGGACCACTCAGATTAAAATAGGGTTAAGTGACTCAGCCAGGAACACACAACTAATATGTTTCTGAGTCCTGATTCTAGGCTTGACACTCTATCTACCATACTATCTAGCTGCCTCCAATAATGTTTTAAAATGCATAAAATAAAATATAGTGGTTATAAAGGAAAATAATCACATTGAAACACATTAATAAAAATACATTTTTTAAAACAAGTTCATACCCCTAGGTTCAACACTTCTGCTCTAAGCTATAAATTGCCTTTACAACTTGTTATCTGTCAGTCATTTTTAGTCATGCCTGACTCCAAGACCCCATTTGGGGTTTTCTTGGCAAAGATATTGAGTGGTTTGTCATTTCCTTCTCTGACTCATTTACTGAGGCAAACAGTGTTAAGTGACTTGGCCACGGTCCTGTAGCTAGGAAGTACCTGAGGCTGAATTTGAACTCAGGAAGATGAAACTTCCTGACTCCAGGCCCAGTGCTCTCTATCCATTGAACTACATGGCAGGTGCCAATTTTCATTTGTACAGGGAGCTTCCACATTGCAAGCTCTGAATAAAATGAAATCACATGTTCCACCTAAAATCCACATAAATATATTTACACAAGGACAGGGAATATCACATCATAGAAGGCAGGACATCCCTAGTATAAGGAAGATCTGGATTCAAGTCTACCCTCTAGGACCAAGAGTCTGAGTAACCCTTGCCAAGTCATTCAGTTTCTCCAGGTGATCCATCACCAATGAGATGCCTACCTATAGCGGTAAAAAGAGCTTGTACAATTATAGCTTCTTAAGCTGATGAAATAAAAGGTCTAAACTACAGTGGGAAAACTACAGCTGTGGCCTACCTTTCAGGAGCCTAGTATTCCAACATTACTACAGAGAGTGCAGCTACAATGGACTGGACATGTTGCTACAATGCCAGACGAAAGCTTGCCCAAAAAACTATTTTGTGGAGAGCTCATACAGGGCAATCACTTGCAAAGGGGTCAGAAGAAGTGATACCAAGACACCCCCAAGGTCTCATTGAAGAACTTCAGAAATGATTGTACAGCATGGGAGATGCTGGCACAGGGCTGCCCAGCATGGCGTGCCCTCATCAGATAAGGTGCTGCATCCATGAGGAAAGAAAAATTGAAGCAATTCAAAGGAAACATGACCTACATAAGTTTAAAGTGCCCACCCCAGGTGTTCCCTTAGACTATTTGTACCCAACCTGTGGTAGAGCATTCCGAGCTTGTATTGCTCTGATCAGCCACAGTAGGATACACTGTGATTTGTTTCAAACAAAGTGATGTCATTTTGGTCATCTTCAATAACGAAGGACAAGAACCAACCAACCAGTCTGAGGCTGAATTTAAATTTTATAACTCCAGATCCATCACTCTATCCATTGCATTATGCCTAAGGGCAAGGCAAGGTCCTTAACTAGAGTATGCAAAGATGAATTAAAGCTATTAAAAATATTTAACCTAAGCATCTACTAATTTACATTTTGACAATATGCTATTAATATGCTATTAAAAGTTGATATTCTTGCCTCAGTTTCAAAATTAATCAATTATGGTTCAGGTCAAGCTACCTGAAGTTAAATCCCCACTCTGCCACATACTAAGTTCATGACCTTGGAGAAGCGACTTGGACCCCTGGGCCTCACCGGCACTATTGGCAATCTTCTCAGGTGAGAAGATATGCAGAGACATAGTGGGAAAAGACACCCGGTGAGGAAAGAGAAGAAGTATACAGGATAGGATTGAAGTAATGAAGATGACTGTCCTGAAAGAGCTTCCCTGGAGATTATGGGAGGATCTAACTCAATCAGAGGAGGGGGCTCAGTGACAGGGAAGGAATCTCCCAGGATGAGAAAGCTGCTAGGATTTGGTGGAGAAAGAAGTTGGGATAGTTATGTCCAAAACCTGGAGAGGCAGGAAGGTTGACTTGGGAAGAGGCTAATCCAACCTAATTGTTGGCCTTCATACAAAGTGAATGACTACTTACCATTTATCTTATTGAGAGAAATCTTAGATGTAGTTGGTACGAGATGGCATCTGAAGAGAGGTCACAAAGAATTGGACACATCTGAAAAAAAATTGACTGAACAATGACAAAACTTTTTTTGGCAAGGGGACCTATAGGTTTGAAAAGACTGATAGAGATATAAACCAGGGGGAATTCAAAAAGCAACAAGAGGGCAGCTAGATAGCACAATAAATAGAGCACCGGCCCTGGAGTCAGGAGTACCTCAGTTCAAATCCAGCCTCAGACACTTAGTGATTGCCTAGGTATGTGACCTTGGGCAAATCACTTAACCCCATTGCCTTGCAAAAAAAAAACTAAAAAAAAAGAGTATAGCTGATCAAAGAGCAACAAACTCCTGGATTCGAGTTATTTGTTGGGACAGCTAGGTACACAGTGGATAGAGCACTGTTCCTGGAGTCAGGAGGACCTGAGTTCAAATCCAGTCCCAGACACTTAATAACTGTCTAGCTGTGTGATCTTGGGCACATCACTTAACCCCATTGCCTAAATTTAAAATATTTTTTAAAAGAGTTATTTCTTGTATCCACAAGTGGGATATGAATCCAAGTCTGCCTGACTCTTAGTCTATCTCTTTTTCTGCAGAAAAGTCACATCTTCATTTACAGATGAGGGTGCTGTGGTTCACAGACCTAAGGTAATTTTCCCAGAGTCACACAGCTGCTAAATGCCTTTTGATGGCAGGTCAAATCACATAGCTCTTCAGCTTGTGTGTTTGGCTACAGAGCAGGCTTTGAAGAAGCTGCTCATTGGCATTGGACGGTGTGGACCAGTAATTGAGTGGCCTTCAATACATAGTGGCTCAAATCACCATGACTGATGAGTGTGACTCTTTCCTCATCAGAAGCAAGTGAGAGGCTCTCTCATTCTGGTCAAAGCTCTCTGCTAAATGCTAGTATATAATAACTAAACATATATATATATATATGCATATATAAACTAGTTTAGTATTATATTAAATATATTTAATATGTACTAAATAATATTAAATTAATATTAAATAATTTCCCCAACTTCTCTCTCTCTCTCTCTCTCTCTCTCTCTCTCTCTCTCTCTCTCTCTCTCTCTCTCTCTCTCTCTCTCTCAGCAGTTTTCTCATTCTGGGAGATTTCTTCCCTATCTCTAAACTCCCTGCTCTAATTGGGCCAGTTCCTCCCCAAATTTCCATTTTTAAATATTAAATAATAGTATATATCATATAATATATAATAATAAAATAAAAAATAGCTAAAATAATCAAGCAAAAAGTATATAGTCCCTGCCTTCAAGAAGCTTATATTCTACAGAGGTAAATAGTCCAGATATAGTGATAATAAACGATGATTGAATCTTTACAACAGTCATGCAAAAGAAAATCCCCTAAAATTCGTTAACTCTCCAGGTGAATGGAGACATTTGAATTTGGGTAAGACAATGTTCACCCAATTGCTTAATGTGCCATACAGAGAGCCAGATGATGCAATGGACAGAGTACTAGATCTGGAGTTAGGAAGACCTGAGTTTAAATCAACCTCAGACACAAGCAGCCTAACATTGGGCAAGTTTTCACCCTGTTTGCCTCTGTTTCCTCACTTGTAAAGTGAGCTGGAGAAGGAAATGGCAAAACCATTCCAATATCTCTGCTGAGAACACTCAAATGGAATTATACATCATTGGATATCATATGATTGAACAGCAACAACCAACAATTCCAATTTTGGAAGAAACAAGCTTGAATTTGACCAGATTGCTATCTCTCTAATTGGGCAATTTATTCAGCAAACTCTTCCTAGGCACTTATATATTTGGGGAGGGGAAGTGAGGTACAAAATTTAGATAGGACAACATCTCTCCCTTCATGAAGCCTATAGGTAATACAAGAATCTGACATTCAGATTCAGGTTCTCTGTAGCCCAACCCAAGGCTCATTCCACCACTATATCACTCTGACTTCTTTGAAGAATGGCAGGAAATTCTCAGGCAAAGAAAGGAAAGATGGACATTTCAAGGATATATGTAATATATAAGAATATAAAAATTCATGGGTAATGTATAAAAGGTAATATATTTTAAAAAATCATGCAGGCCAAACGAAAGTAGAGTGTGTCTAGGAGACTGAGCCCTATTCAGTCTTGCCATAGCTGAGAGCAAGCAAAAAAAAGAATAAACTAGGACTCGATAGGGAAATCTCAATTTTTGGGGTTCTTTGAATTTCAGGGTATTTCTGCAGATTTCTAGGCAGAAAAGTAATATTACTAGCCTTGTGTACAATGATGGCTCTCAAAGCTAGGGAAAGGATGGCTGGGCAAGAGCCAGAGAGAGTGAAGGTAGGAAGACCTCAATTCAATGGAAAGTAAACTTTTTCAGGCCTGTCTGTCAACATCACAGGCTTCAGAAAAGAAACCTCTAACTCTTCCAATCCTGAGTCATCTGTCGTTTTTCTGAAGGGGAAAAAGAAAACAGCATTGACTGCTGTGCTTCAGATGGGGACCAAAGAGTAAGAAAAGAAAAGATCAAAGTCGCTACCCAAGAACATTGAACAGGTGGGTGCCTTCTCTGATGGTTTCTGATGTCAACTCCAAAGAGGTGAGAAAGGCAAGCAAAGACAGGTTGATAATGTCTACCAGCTAAGAGGGATGATGGGAGCCTGATAACAGATAAAAATCCAGTCTATGGAAACATAAATTCTGCTTTTGTATAATCGCCGGTTCTCTCTGTAAGCAGAGAGTAGATTACAGAGACAATCCACACTCCTTTGATAAAGGTTTTTTTAACCAGTGATTCTTTCCTTCTACATTAGCCCTTCTTACTCAAGGGAAACCTGGAAACATGCCGGCCTGTCAGTCTGTGTTCTCTTCTCCTGGAGCAGAAGGATGAGATGAATTGGTATCTTATAACAAAAATAAAAACCTAAAATCTGGCCCCAGGATAATTCCTCATTAATTCTCTTCTTATGGTCTATGTTTCAACTCAATTTAACTCAATAAGCATTTGTCAAATGCTAACCATGTGCCCAATACATAGGAAAGAAAGTCGAAACATCCTGAGTGGCAAGATGGAACAATGGGATGTATGCTGAAGAAGCTATGAACCCATGACTGGAATAAACACACAATAACCGTGTAAATTTGTGCAAATTTGAACAAATCACTGCCTCTCTCTGGGCCTCAGTTTCCCCATCTGCAAACTGAGAGGGAGAGAGAGAGTTGGACTGCATGATCTTGAATGTCCCTATCCATTCTAAATCCATGACCCAATTAGAAGACAGAAGCATGTAACCAGATAAGTAAACCTGAATCAAACAGAAAATCAATTCCAAAAAAACTAGTCTAGTTTCTAGTTCCCTATATTTAGCATTCAATCTCTCACCTCCACACCTTTGTACAGACTGGTCCCATGTCTAGAATGTCCTCTTACTTCATTTATCTTGGGTTCTAACTTCTCTGGGAAAATTTTTCTGATCCCCACATTAGTTCGTTTCCTCTCTTCTCCCACCCTTAAATGATCACATATCCACTAATCTTGCTACATCAGAGTAATTGCTAACATTTATAGAGCCCCTACTATGCACCAGTCACTGTGCTAAATATTTTACAAATATTTTGACACCCCTCAGAGATTATATGATGTATCTCCCTAAAAAAAAGGCAAGCTGTTTCATTCTTTCTATGTATTCCAAGTGCCTTACATAGAAGTAATTTTTTCTTAAAATAATAATAATAATAATAATAATAGCTAGGAGTCAATCAATAAACATCTATTAAGCACCAAGCATTTGCACCAGCCACTGTGGTCAGCACTTTAAAAATATCATCTCATTTGATTCTCACAGCATGTCTGAAAGATAAATGCTATTGTCATGCCCATTTTACAGATGACTTACCCAAGGTCCCACAACTACTAATTCTCTTAACTGAACACAGGTCTTCCTGACTCTGCATCCGGTGCTCTATCTATTTATTAATAGTCAATCAAAGAGCACCTATAGCACAATGCACTGTAGATATATAGAAAGGCAAAAGCCAGTCCCTGCCCTTGAGGAGTTCATTCAAATTCAAACCTGCAGACAATTATGGACACGAAAGTTATATGCAAGGATAAATAGAAAATAATCAACGGGGAAAGTGCTAGAACTCAGAGGCATTTGGTGAAAGCTTCCTGGAGAAGGTGAGATTTTAGTTAGAGCTTGAAGAAAGACAGAGAAATCCAAAAGTAGAGATGAGGAGGGAGAGCATTCTAGGCAAGAGGGACGGACAGAAAAAATACTATATTGGATTATTCAGCCATTTTCAGTTGTGTTTTATTCTGCATGATCCCAGTTTGGATTTTCTTGGCAAAAATACCCATGTGGTTTGCTATTTCCTTCTCTAGTGCATTTTACAGATAAGGAAACCAAGAGAAACCAAGGGAAGTGACTTGCCCAGAGTCACCCAGCTAATGTCTGAGGCCAGATTTAAACTCAGGTCTTCCTGAGTTCAGACTTAGCATTCTATCCATGATGCCATCTAGTCGCTCCCACTGTATTATATATTATATTGTACTCTATAATATAGTGTATATTATATATACATACAAAAGTTCACATATACATAGACATACATACCCATATTCATAGCTATGATATATATATATACATATATGTGTATATTGTATCTATATATATATATATAGTATCTATTATATCTGTATATGCATATGCACATATATGGAGATATATACGTGTGTGTGTGTGTGTACTTTGGAAGTGATTGCACAGCACTGGAGACCCTGGCACGGGACCACCCAGCATGGTGTGCCCTCATTAGAGAGGGTGCTGTGCTCATAAGCAAAGTAGAATTGAAGTAGCTTATAGGAAACAAGAGATGCACAAGTTTAGAAAATCTACCCCAAGAGTTCTCATGGACTATTTATGCTCAGCCTAGAACATTCTGAACTTGTATTGGTCTGATCAGCCACAGTTGGACATATTGTAAATCATCCCTAACACAGTGATATCATTTTGGTTTTCTACGATAACAAAGGAGAAGATCCAACCAACATTACATATTGTACTATATGATAACTTATCTTGTATCATGTTACATTATTTTACATTGCATCAGTTGTATACTATATTATACTGGCAGGTTATTAGGTAACCCAAAAGAGAGCTATGTAGCTGAAGACTGGAGTAGAGATAAAAACAGAAAATGTTGCTATTATTAATATAGTTGGTTCTTCTTGTGTTTGATCTTTTCCTTGAGGTCAGAGACTGGTTCTTTGAAAATATTTGTATTCCTAATGCCTAGCACAGTGACTGGCATATAAAAAAGCACTTTAATGTTTTTTTCATTCATTCATCCAATGGGGTTCATATCCAGCAATATTTGTCACACATATTTGTCAATATTTGATCTATGTTCTATAAACGACTGCACAGGTTGATAAAATAATTTGGTTTTGGAGTTAAATAAGATTATGCATATTTTTATATAATATTCACCTATTGTACACATATAGATTTAGTTACAAAAATACATATATTCTAATATATATGTACATATACATATACATATATGGGGGGGCAGTCACTAGATGCATGACCTCTGGGTCCTTTCCAGCTCTATCTGCTTGCAGACCCAAAGTACCCTTTACAGGTCCAAAGTCAATAGGTCAAAGGATCTTACATTGAGAGTTGATGAAACCTCAAAGACAGTCTAAGACTACCAAACTCATATATCAGCGAGTATAATCCTTGGTACAATCCAAGAGCAGACTGAATAACAGAAATGACCCATAACTTGCTCCATGTTGGGGTTGTTAGTTAACTTTAGTCATGCCTGACTCTTCATGGCCCCATTTGGGATTTTCTTGTCAAAAATACTGGAGTGGTTTGCCATTTCCTTCTCCAAATCATTTTTCAGATGAGGAAACTGAGGCAAACAAGGTGATGTGGCTTACCCAGGGTCACATAGCTATTAAGTATCTGAGGTCACATTGAAACTCAGATCTTCCTAGTTCTAGGCCTAACACCCTATCTACAATAATAACTAGTTACCCCTATCTTATCCAGTACTTACAGTACAATTATTTGAACTCCTCAACTGGGTCTCAATTCTTTAAAGGCATTTTTCATTCCATGTAGCTCGTAAATCATGAGTATGTGATAGGATTGCATCTATTAAAAATGTCATGCTTAAGTTTTTGTTGCTGCTGCTGTGGTGATTGTTGCTGATGCATATATGGCAGTAGTGGCGGTGGTGGTGGTAGAAGTAGCAGTAGTGTTAGTAGTAGGAGCAGGATTAAGAGTAGGAATAGGAGGGGTGGCTAGGTTGCACAGTGGATAGAGCACCAGCCCTGGAGTCAGGAGTACCTCAGTTCAAATTTGACCTCACACGTTTAATAATGACCTAGCTGTGTGGCCTTGGGCAAGCCAATTAACCCCATTGCCTTGCAAAAAATTTTTTAAAAAAAAAAAAGAGTAGGAATCGCAGTAAGAGTAGTGGTGGTGGTGATGGTGGTGATGTTCATGCCAGACAACTACAGGCAATATGAGTTCACATAATAATGTGATTATGATGCAGTCCTAATATGGCTTCTTGACTTTTTTGAGGTCTGTATTTGTAGAGTATGGATTTGTCATCTGTCAGACCATGAAAAGTAGTGAGCTTTGGGAGTCTAATTGTGACCCCCAGGTCATGTCTTGTTTATTACTCCATAGATGTTAAATTGTAATAGCCTCAGCAATGTGAATTGCACCCTCTCTACCATTTCCTTGCAAAATCTACATTAATGTACCCAAACTCCTTAAGGATTGCTGTTGTTTCTGTTGTTAGTGTTAAATCCAGAGATTTCTATTTCATTGGTATAAGAATCTCCTACCAAAGAAATTCCCTCTTCCAAGGCAACTGTGGTACAGCTTAGAAGTCTTGGTTTACCACAAGATTTAGGTAACTCACAGAGTCTTAAAACCAGTATCGTGTGTCAGAGGCAGAAATGGAATACACAGTTTTCTAGACAAGGTTAAATCTCTGTCCATCTCCCAAATAACTTCATTGACTGGCATGTTCCTTTCTATGATGATGACATGTTTGTCCATCATGCTCAAAGAAGACCATGATATCAGGGGAGATGATGTCATGACAAGCACATAAAATGGACTTAAGTAAAGGGGTGCTGTGCTAAGTCACCAGCCTCACTTTTTCCTCCAGGGCTATCTGGGTCCAGTGGTCAGATATGGATCAGGATGACAGGAGATGGCCCTGGATGCAAGGCAATCAGGGTTAAGTGACTTGCCAAGGTCACACAGTCAGTAAGTGTCAGAGACTGGATCCAAAATCCTGTCCTGAATCCAAGGCTAATGCTCTAACCACTGCATCTCTTAACTAAACTTCCTTTCTGTGACGTCATAAGTAAGGAACCAACCAGATTATACCTGAATCAAACCCACCCTTTGTTATCAAAACTGCTAACTAGGGGTGGCTGGGTTGCACAGTGGATAGAGCACCTGCCCTGGAGTCAAGAGGTCCTGAGTTCAAATCCATATTCAAACAATAATTGCCTAGTTGTGTAACATTGGGCAAGTCACTTAACCCCACTGCCTTCAATTTAAAAAAAAATGTTTAAACTGTAACCAGAAGTAGCTCATTTCTTGTCTGTTCTAGGAAGTAGACAACCCCAGCTTGTCCCCATGGGTTGATGCCTTCTGGTTATGTGGGCTATTCCTAAATTGGAAGCAGTATGCAATTATGGAAAGAGTTGGGAGTTGGAAAGTCTGAGTTCAGATCCTATTTATGCCACTGATTTCCCTTGTCATCTTGAATAAATCAATTCATTTCTCTATATCTGAAGTTTCCTTAACTATAATCATATTAAAATGGGAATTTTGGTCCAGATGTTATATAAGGTCCTTCCCAGGTCTAAAAGCTATAAAATCTGACTTTGACTTGCGTGGTTTGGGGCAGATTACTTCCCCTCTCTAGCTTCATTCTTTCTTCTTGCAATTAGTGACTGGCATATTGTTTGATCGATTGATTGTCAAATTATTTTGCAGATATAGAAACTGAGGCCAGTCACTAGTTGCAAGACCTCTGGGTCCTTTCCAGCTCTATCTCCTTGCAGACCCAAAGTCAATAGGTCATAGGATCTTAGATTCAAAGCTGAGGAAACCTCAAAGACAGTCTAAGACTACCAAACTCATTTTACAGATGAGAAGACCTCCACTGAACAGTGACTTGTCCAGGGTCACACAACCAATAAATGTCTGAGGTTAAATCTGAATCCAAAGGCACCTGAAGGATATTGGGTGTCAGTATGCTGCCCTGGTATGGAAATTGAGACTGCAACACTTCTTACATATGTTGATGAGAATGATGATTGACCTTCATTCTCAAAGAAGACTATTATCAGGGATGTGATATGATGACAAGGACATAAATTGAATTTGAGTGAGTAGATGCTGAGCTAAGTCATCATTCTCACTTTTTGCTCTGGAGTCATCTGGGTCCAGTATTCAGATATGGATCATAATGACTAGAGAGAGCAATAGGATTAAGTGACTTATCCAAGGTCACATAGTTTGTAAGTGTCAGAGGCTGGATTCAAACTCCTATCCTCCTGACTTCAGGGTCACTCTAGAAGGAGTAACTTTAGAGTTGAACCTTAGACCACCAATGCCTAGTGGGATCTTTATACAGGACTTTCAAAATCCCCTTTTCCTCCTGCTGAAGCTAGGAGAACATCTTTGCCACATGGCTGACCCCATGTACCCTGTAGACCCTTGAGAAGGGACTCTTTTGTTATATCCTTTCCCAACTAGTGACTATGAGCTGGCCCTATGTAGTCAGTGGAGCCAGCCCCCTCCCAGTCCCTAGCAAGAAGCATACATCACCTTGTCCATCTCTAGCTAAAAACCACATTGCCTTGTTTATCAGTTCACCAAGAATTTAATAATGGAGCAGGAGCTAGGCCCTGCTGATGCCAAGACAAAAATTGACAAGTCTCTGCCCTCCGAGAATATGCTATATTTATCTGGAGGGTAGGGTTAAGAGAACAACCCTAGTTCAGATAAGGAAATGCAAAATAAATACAAAGTCATTTTAAGAGTGGATGCTTGCCCTGGAGTCAGGAGTACCTGAGTTCAAATCTGACCTCAGACACTTAATAATTACCTAGCTGTGTGGTCTTGGGCAAGCCACTTAACCCCCATTTGCCCTGTAAAAACCTAAAAAAAAAAGTGGATGCTTGACAACTAAGGGAATAGGGAAGGCCTCTTGTAGGAAGTTAGGGCCTGGGCTTGAAGACAGGAAGTCCTGAGTTCCAATCCTGATCAGGTACTACCAGTTGTATTACCCTAGGCAAGTAAGTCATTTAATCATTCAATTAGAATCTTCACCTGCAAAATAGAGAATGGGTAGTTTCAATACTGGAGTGGGGGGCGGGGTAGAGAGAAGACAACTAAGTGACTTAGTATTAAGAGTTCCTCTTCCTGAATTCAAATCCAGCCTCAGACACTTTCTAGCTATGTGATCCTGAGCAAATCACTTAATCTTGTTTGCCTCAGTTTCCTTATCTGTAAAATGAACTAGAGAAGAAAATGGCAAACGACTCCAGCATCTTTGCAAAGAAAACTGTATAGTCATGGACAGTTGGACACAATTAAAATGACTGAACAATAGCAACGGCATTCAGTAGTCTCTAATGTTTGGGATCAATGGACTTGAGTTGGTGGTTTTCTTTTGGTTTTGGTATCTATATGTCAATATATTAGGTTTGTTTTGTAATGTTGGGTATTTTATTTCATGATCTTGAGGAGCCCCTAAGTTTCATACAAGACTACCCAAAGGGACCAGGAACCAGAAAAGGTTAAAAGCCAAACCTCCCAGATTTTTTTCCAGCTCTGTCTGTGTCCCTATGATCCATGGCCCATAAAGACACAAGCATCAGTGGTATTAAGGATTTCAAGAGTCCGAAGCGTAAGGGTAGAGGAACATCCAATCACAAGAACCAGTCATAGCAAAGGCTCCAAGGCAGGAGAGATAATGTAATGGCCTTGGGTCCAAGGACTAGGATGGGTCAGGAATTAAAGTCCGAGAAAGAAAAATCAATCATCCCTTGTAAAGATTGGCTGAAGCCAGACTGTACAAGACTTTGCATCACTGGCCCATCAGACTCCTCTTCAATATCCGTTTTGGTCTATGAATTGAAAAATATCCAAGGAGGATGATGGGGGCAAGGACCTGTCCTGGGGTAGTTGGTGAGTATGTGAAAAGAGAAGAATAGACCCCTCTGCTGAGCTCTGTGGCCATTCAAGATTACTTTAGCAATGCCAAAGAGTCAACATTTTATCATCAGAGCTTTTCTATCATCAGAAGATGTTCAGAACGGATAGGAGACCTGAAACCGGTCTAAGTGTCTGAGACTCTGGGGAAAAGATAAGGAGCATTAGAAATAGGAAGGCAGCTGAAAAGAAACTTCATTGGCAAAACTGGTGGAAAAGGGAGATATTGCAGCCTGCCGAATTTGTCATCCTGATAAAAAATAAAATAAAATAAAAACCCTCCACATTTCATACCATTCAAAACAGACTTCTATTCACATGAAATATAACCGACTCCCTTCTCCCCACATCCAGGGATCCTTTTTGCTGCAGAAACTGGGAAACTAGAATTTATTTGTCTCTTCTGCAGCAGAGGGGGATTCTAAATCTTTCTGCTTGGCAGTTGTTGGGTCCATGCCATGGCATGCCAATGAGCTATTTGCAGCCCCTGCCTTGCCATGCCAACTGGGGTATCTGCTTTCTTCTGTGGCCCTTTTCCTTCTTAAAAAACAAAAAAAAAACAAAAAAATTATCAAAAGAAAAGTTGTTTCTTCTTCTACTTTCTCAATTATCGCACTCCCAGGGCTCCCTGAATCCTCAGACTGAAATGGCTCCTTTGGAAAAACCTTTCTGTTTTTTATCTCCACTGGTCTCACTCCTGTAACTTCACATCTTCAAAGGGTTGAGTTAATCTCTGTTTCCCCTCTTTCTCTATGATTGAAAGGACACATTTTCAACAATAAACAAGCAATTTTTCCCCCCTTCTAACAATTGTGAGTCTTATTACTGCTAAAGTCAGATAAGAACTGGACTATACTTTGAATCTATACTTCCAACCAATTCAATAAACATTAAGTGCCAGGTACTGTGTTGGAGAGGCCAAAGTTGGGGTCTGAACTCACTGTGCCGAACACTAAGAAAAGAAAGACGTCCCTGCCTACACGCGTACAAAGAATTATCCAAAAATAAATAAACAGATGAAATAGTGGCCAATTGGAGATCAGATTAAGAGGTACAAAGTAATCAGGACTAGATGGTGATGATATCCCTCCATTCCTTGCTCTGGTCAGTTAGATCCCAGAAATAAAAATGAGAATAATAATTTGTTGTTGGCATCATTTCAGTCGTATCTGACTTCATGATCCGATTTGAAATTTTCTTGGCCAGGATAGTAGAAATGTTTGCCATTTCCTTCTCCAGCTCATTTTACAGATGAGGAAACTGAGGCAAACAGGGTGAAGTGACTTGCCCAGGGTCACACAACTGCTAAGTGTCTGAGGCTGGATGTGTTAGGTCTTTTTGACCCCAGATTCCCAGTGTTCTATCCTCTACACCACTTAGTTGTCCAGTAATAACAATAGCTGGCATTTATACTCTATTTTAAGCTTGCAAAGCACTGAGCTCATTCAATCCTCCCAACAACTCTGGGTGGTAACCAGTGCTACTATTATCCACTGAGAGACAGAAGGCAATATTAGATGCTAAGTGACTTATACACAGAGTCACACAAAAGGCAAACAAATGTAGGAGACTCCATTTGAACCTAGCAACTGTCAATTTTCAATGTGGAGAGTGCCACATTTGAAGAAAGGTGATAAACTACTGTCATTTTGATGGCTTCCCTCCAATAATAAAGGTTCAAAAATCCTTAAAGGTAGGGGCAAGGGGTCCTCAAAGATATTGAGATAAACTAATAAACTCATGTGCTCAAAACATTGTAGAAAATAATAATAAAAATAATACATATTCTCAATCTCCTGAGAAAATGCACCTGCGATCTCAAGGGCATATGAACTAAGAGGGGAAGAGAAAGAAAGAACACTCAAGCGAGGGCTCTTTGCCCAGCTTGAGATGGCTGGGGAAATGATGAGGTTCTTTTGGATGGGTGATTTTGAGTTTTGGTTGTGCATTGCATCATGTTAACATTCTCTGGACCTCAGGGACACCATTTTGTCTCTGTTATAATTTCAAATTGGCCAGCCAGCCAACAAGGCTTCTTAAGGCAGCAATCATAATCATATCCTCTGCATCTTATAATCTTTCTCCTTAAAATTCAGCCTGAAGGTCATACAAATCAAAATGCTACCTCATGCATTTCCCTTAGCATGAGGTCAGAGTACATGTGTGTACCTCTCAAAGAAGCCAAATTGGCATACATGCTTCCACTGTATTAGAGATTGAGGGTTGGAATGGATTATTGAGCATTGTGAAATCAGAAGAGGCAGAGGAGGCAGAGTCTCCCTGATATCATGAAAAGTTAAAAAAATGATAAAAATAATAAATATTTATACTTGCTCACTGCACTGTGTTATAGAGGTGATATCTGTAAGATTCCAGTCATTTTCATAGACAAAAACAGCTCAATTTGGGGCATGACTCAGTGGTTAGAGCACCAACCCTAGAGTCAGGAGGACCTGAGTTAAAATGTGGCCTCAGACACTTAATAATTACCTAGTTGTGTGGCCTTGGGCAACCCACTTGATCCCATTGCCTTAAAAAACCCTAAAAAATAAAATAAAATAAAATTGAATAAAAATAAAAATGAGGAAGAAAGGGGCAGCTAGGTGGCATGGTGGATAGAGCAATGTCCCTGGAGTCAGGAGGACCTGAGTTCAAATCCTACCTCAGACACTTAATTATTACCTAGCTGTGTGACCTTGGGCAAGTCACTTAATCCTACAGCCTTACAAAAACAAATTTTAAAAAAGTTGAATTTGTATAGATTATCCTCAATACAGGGAAAGACATTGAGGCAGCAGTGAGCTATGCCTTACTTCAGATTGCACAATCCCTCACAAACTGGATTAAGCACATACAATATGTCACCAGTGCAATATTTATAGAAACTTTTATTTTATATGCTTATTTCCCATAGTATAGATCAGGGGTGAGGAACATCTGGCCTGTGGGCCAAATAAGACCCTTGAATTTATTTGGCCAGGACTCAAAATTCACTAAATCTGGGAGCTTTTGGCAGGGGTGGGGTCAGCTAGGTGGCGGAGTGGATAGAGCACCAGCCCTGGAATTAAGAGGACATGAGTTCAAATCTAGCCTCAGACACTTACTAATTAGCTAGCTGTGTAACCTTGGGCAAGTCACATTACCTTAAATAAATGAAATTCTAAAACAATCTAGGAGCTTTTTAGGGGTGAGACTATTTGACCAAATATAGATTAATTTTTAAGTTGATAATTTTTTGTGGCCCGTGAATGATGTTATATAGAAATGGTGCTTGGCAGAAAAGAGGATTTCCCCCCTGGTCTGGAGGATGCCTTTCACATATGTGCATAAGATATTTAGTATTGCTGATCTTGATTTTAACTGTCCAAAAAGCCACCAGGAGAGGCAGTCAGTATAACTGACTCACCGAAGGGGGTGTATGGGTGCTACTAGATTAGGCCCATATTGTGTAAATCCTCACTCCAGCTGTGGACCCCACTGCACATCACTGCTACTGAGGATATATAGTCCTACCTCCTTGTTTTCTGCCTAAAGTTACAAAGTTACTAAAAAAAAAAGGTGGATTTGAACTTAGCTGGCAAAGTAGATAAGAGTACCAGATCTACAGCCAGGAAGATTCAACTTCATGAGTTCAAATCTAGCCTTAGACACTTATTAGCTATGTGATCCCAGGCAAGTTATTTTACTCTCTTTGTCTCTTTGTCTCAGTTTCTTCTTCTGTAAAATGAGCTGGAAAAGGACATGGCAACCACTCCACTATCTGGACCAAGAAAACCTGAAATAGAGTCATGGAGAGCTGGACATAACTAAAAACAATTAGACATCTCACTCCAAATCCAATGATCCATCCACTTTATCAAACTGACTCCCTCATCTCCTTTAAGATTTATACTCCCTGGGGTAGCTAGGTGGCACAGTGGGTGGAGCACCAGCCCTGGAGTCAGGAACCCCTGAGTTCAAATCTGACCTCATATACTTAATAATTACCTAGCTGTGTAGCCTTGGGCAAGCCACTTAACCCCATTTGCCTTGCAAAAGCTGGATGAATGAATGAATGAATGAATGAATGAATGAATAGCTAAATAAATAAATAGATGGATAGAAAGAAAGAAAGAAAGAAAGAAAGAAAGAAAGAAAGAAAGAAAGAAAGAAAGAAAGAAAGAAAGGAAGGAAGGAAGGAAGGAAGGAAGGAAGGAAGGAAGGAAGGAAGGAAGGAAGGAAGGAAGGAAGGAAGAAAGAAAGAGAAAGAAAGAAATGAAAAATAAAAAAGATTTATACTCGCACTCAAGAGGTTTTTCAAGGGAAAAAATCTGAATCTTAGTAGCAAATGGAATGACAGACTCTCAGTTAAAAGGGATCTCAGAAACCATTTAGTCTACAAAATACACACAAAAAAAGGAATCTTCAGTATAACACACTGGATAAGTGGTCATCTAACCTTTGCTTGAATAACTCCAGTAGAGGGAAACCCACAGTTCATTTCACTTTAGGGTAAGTCTCACCGGCACAAAGGTTCTTTTCCTTCTATTAAGCCCAGATTCACTTCTTTGCAAATTATGAATATGGAAAAATCTAAGGTCCCTTCTGGCTCTGATTTTCTATATTCATGATTCATAATTTGACCCAGCAGAGGAATCCCCAGAGACCAACCAACCTTTCTATGAACTGGTAAATATCCTGAGCACTAGAAAAGAGAAATCCAAACAGATTTTCCTCTCTAGGTGCTCTTCTTCTGAACATAACACTGTTCCACCCTCTGCTAGGCAGTTATATCCGGTTACAAGCACAGGGCCATTATCTAATATTGTCATCATTTTTTTCCCTTTATTTCCATCTGTGAGGAAAATGGTACAGGTTATTCTATCAGATGGTGTTTTAAATGAGCTCTGATATACATATAAAATGCAAACTGACAACAATGATTACAGAGGGGACCTCAAGAGAAAATTGGGAAGTTATTTCTTCCAAGGCCCTGAAGATGCCTGGAAGGAATAAGATAGAAAAGTAAATGTCCATCCCTGCTCAACGAAGCTAAATGGATCCGAAGTTACCCAATCTAGGAGCTGTCTACAGAGATCCCCAGTTTAGGAAATGCCCAGTCACTATGAAATTGCCAAGAATCTCAAGGTATTGTATGTAATTCAATTCAAAAAGTCCTTAAGTGCTAGTCACTCTGCTAGCTACCGGAATATAAAATACAAAATATACTCTTCTCTCAAGGAACTCATCTGTCACTGGAAACCCAAAACTTCCCCTTCCTTAAGAATGATTTCCAAAATGGTACTTCGTGCTTCAACTCTATAGTGGCCTTGAATATTGCAACTTATACTGACTTGTGCTATTGATCCAATCTCTGCTTTCATCAGGATCAAGAACTCCCAATATGGGGAAATATCCCCACCAATGAAGATCAGCAACTCACCTGCAACTTAGACTAGAAGAAAATTTCTGGGGGGTACAGAATGATTAAATGACTTACCCATGGTCCTAGCCAGACAGTGTCAAAGATAACATGATTTGCTTACAGTCACCAAGCTACTATGTATTAGGGGAAGGTTCTAAACCCAAGATATTTCCTGACTACAGTTCTGGGACATTTTCAGCTACATCATAAGATCGTTCTCATAATTATTTTTACCTACTATTATTATCTTATACTAGAACACAAGGTTAATGAAGGTCATTGATTCATTCATTCAGATTATATCTTGGAAAAATCCTTAGGTAACTAGTTCTATTACAGCAAACAGATAAGAAGAATTTCTAATTAGAATACAGCTATCAGATGCTGTCATGTAAATAATATACTTTCAAAGTAGCTGAAGACATGGAAAGATTTATTCACATATATTTTAAACATTCCTCAGCAATACTGTTCAGATGAATTTGAGCTCTCTATTTAAAAAAAAAGGGATTTGCTAAGCAAAGATAATATTTCAGTCTAGGTCTGTCTGAGTTGTCAAAAAGCCTGAATCCACAGAATCTGAAATCATAGAGATTGTTTCTATATTTAAAAAGAATGAAATGAAAAACCTGTTAAGTAATCCAACATCACACAGCAACTTCAGTGATGATAGCAGAAATTAATTTTAATTATTATATTAAGCACCTACTCTGTGCAGAACATTGTATTAGGCTGTGGGGAGGGGCAGGGATTTAAAGTTTAGAAAATACGTGGTCATTATTCTCATTAAACTTACACTTGGATATGGGGATATGACATTCAATTGTATTCAATATGATAAACAGGCACCATGTTAAGTCCTGGGGATACAAATGTAAAGACAGTCTCTGATCTAAAGGAGTTTACAATCTAATGAAGAAAGATACCTTATAAAAGGAAGCTGGAGAGGGGGTAGAATTGGGGGAGTAGAAACAATGGATACCCAGCTCATAACAATCTTGCTTGGTGGAGCTGAAACCAAGCATAACTGCAGAAGCAAAATGGATGGCCCAAAAGTCTTATTTCTTTGCTTAATAAAGAACAGTTTGGGGAGGAGTTATGCCAACCTCTGGCTCTCCAATCAAAGAAAGAGACTGAGAGAGGAGGGAAGGTTATGAATATGCAAACCTTAAGCTGTTGTTATTCAGTCACTTTTCAGTCATGTCCAATTCTCTGTCAGTCCATTTTGAGTTTTCCTGGCAAAGATACTAGATTGATTTGCCATTTCCTTATCCAGTCATTTGATAGTTGAAGAAACTGAGGTAACAGGTTTAAGGGACTTAACCAAGGTCACATAGATAGTAAGTGTCTGAGGCCAGATTTAAACTACTGAAGATGAGCCTTGCTGAGTGCAGGCTCACTACACTTGTCCACTGTGCCATTTAGCTACTCCTTAGAGAATAGAAGTGATGAATTTATGCTGGGAAATAATATGATCATGAAGACTGTAATCAGTGCAGATGTCTCTAGAGTCAGAGGACCTAAGTTGAAATACCTCTCTATTTTGATGTGATCTTAGATAAGACTATCCCTGAGTCTCAGCACAGGAAAAATTGTACTAGATGGCCTCTAAAGGCTTTTGCAACTCCAAATCTATAATTCTATAATCCTATAATCCTATCTTATGTAACTATAGACAAGTCACTTAACTTCTTCTTTGGACCTCAGAGTCTCTATCTGAAAATGGGGTGGGGTACCTCTCAGACTGGCCAATATGACCAGAAAGGATAATGATCATTGTTGGAAAGGTTGTGGGAAATCTGGGACACTATTACACTGTTGGTGGAGCAGCAGAGAAATTTGGAACTACGCCCAAAGGACAACAAAAATGAGCATACCCTTTGATCCAGCAATACCACTACTGGGTCTATACCCTGAAGAGATGATGAAAAAGGGTAAAAGCATCACTTGTACAAAAATATTCATAGCAACCCTGTTTGTGGTGGCAAAGAATTGAAAATCAAGTAAATGTCCTTCAATTGGGGAATGGCTTAGCAAACTGTGGTATATGTATGTCATGGAACACTATTGTTCTATTAGAAACCAGGAGGGACAGGAATTCAGGGAAACCTGGAGGGATTTGCATGAACTGATGCTGAGTGAGATGAGCAGATCCAGAAAAAACACTGTACATTCTAACAGCAACATGGGGGTGATGATCACCCTTGATGGACTTGCTCGTTCCATCAGTGCAACAATCAAGAACAATTTGGGGCTGTCTGCAATGGAGAATGCCATCTGTATCCAGAGAAAGAATTATGGAGTTTGAACAAAGTTCAAGGACTATTCCCTTTAATTTAGAAAAAAAACAGATATCTTATTGTCTGATCTTGTTATCGCTTATACTTTTGGTTTCTTCCTTAAGGATATGATTTCTCTCTCATCACATTCAATTTGGATCAATGTAGAACATGGAAACAAAGTAAAGACTGACAGATTGCTTTCTGTGGGTGGGGGGGGGTGGAGGGAAGTAAGATTGGGGGGAAAATTGTAAAACTCAAATAAAATCTTTAATAAAAGAAAACATGGGGTGGGGTTTGTACTAGATGGCTCTAAGACCACTCTCATCTCTAAAGCTGTAATATTGTGATTCCATCTTGTGTGGCCATAGGCATCAGTTTCCTCATCTACAAAATGAGGTGGCTGGACTAGATGACCTTTGAGGTTCCATTCTAGCCCTAGATCTAAAATCCTAAAATCTCCTCATTGGAAGCTGTCCAGAAGAGATCAACTCTTGAGTTCTCTTGACATCACAAGAATAAAAATGGAGTATAAGAGTTTTCTTTCAATATTACCTCATGATTAACTCATCTTTTTCATTCCTATATCTCTTGGATATAAGATTCTCTCCCTCACTTCTCTTCTCCTCTCTTATCCTTTGTGTCTTACCACAGAATTGATAGCCAAAATGGCATTTCTGAAAATCAACATTAAAAATATGACCATGTATCAGAAATGGGCCAAAGATAGGCTAGTTTAGTCTGGGTTAAAGGGAAGGAGGAAGTCAGCTACATAATAATGGCATTTCTGTGGGAACTTAAAATAATGCAAAACACTTGTGCATGGCCTTATTTGAGTCTCGCAACAACCCTTGAGGTAGGTGTTGTAGATTTTTCTATATGAAGAAATTGAATCTCAAATGAAATTAAGATGACTTTCTGAGAATCACAAGGTTAATGAGTTTTGGAGGCAATATTTGAACCCAACTCTTTTAAACTATAAGGTCCTCAATCTAAATACCTCTAAACATTCTTCCCACCATCCCCCAGTCTGCTAATCCTATGCATAATTCCTTCATTGTGGCAACTTCTTTAGTCCTCAGGTCCTTTGGGGAAGAAAACAGAAGCAAATTCAAATGTGGTAGAAAGAAACTAAAAGGTTGTGCAGGAATGATGCATCACAGGGATACCCAAAAGACTTTCCTGATATTACTTGATGTATTTTTTTTCCTCTTCATTGCAGTAAGAGAAGAAAATTCCCTTTGTTAAAAAAAATAGAAAGAGGAGACAGGCAGCCCACATAAATGCACACACACACACACACACACACACACACACACACACACACACACATATGAAGCTCTGGCTATAAGAAGCATGTAATTCCCACAGGGCTCCCTGCGATCTGAAGATGAAGCCCCACATTTTATTTCCTCCAAGCGTGTGTCAATAAGCCTATTTAAAACAGCTCAACTCAAAAGCACTAAGACAAAGAGAGAAAAAGAAGCTCTGATGAGCATTAGTCTCCATTAATAAAAGAGATTAACCTTAAAAATACTTGACAGCTGTTTCGACATATTGTTTATCTCTGGGATGATAAACAGTATGTCAAAACAGCTGCCAAAGGCTTTCTGTCTTCCATAGTCATGTTTCTATGTGTTGCAAATGACATAGGATTTATTATTTGGGAATATCACAGAGGCTACAAGCAATAGTGAAAATTGAGAAGGAAGAACAATCATAACTGGCATTCCAGGTTTATTTGCTATGTTGAACCACTGTTGGGGAGGCAAATTGTCCTTTCCATAAGAAGCACAAGCAATGATAAAAGGTGCTGTCCATGTGATAGTGCAACAGACATGAGCCAAAGCAAGTAAGATGAAATTTTATTGGGATAAATGTAAAATATTGCTATTGGGTTCAAAAACTCAATTTTAAAACAGGTCGATGAAACATCATAAATGATCTGTTCACCTGGCAAAGATGGAAAGTTGATGGACCACAAACTCAATGAGTCAACAACTGTGCTTCCAAAGGGGAAAAAAGTTGTGAACCTGGAGATCCATTAAGAGAAATATAATAATCTAGCCATAGACTATTAGATATAGACTGGTAGACATAAAGTTTATAATTTCTATGCATTCTGCCCCAGTGAAATCACATCTAAGGGAATGAGTGTTCGATTCTGGGCAACACATTTAAGTAGGTTCAATGTCCTCCCTAAAGATCCAAATATCTAGGGGATGGCAACTAGTAATTAGTACACAGGGTGTGTAGTGTAGGGGAGCTTACTATCCTGTCAGCTATGTCAGGGTATACCTAAGGGAGAGAGGGAAGAAGAGGGGGAGGAGGAGGGGGAGGAAAGAAGAAAGGAAGGGGGGAGGAAAACAGTAAGGGAGGGATGGAGGGAGGGAAGAACAAGGTGACACAGTGAATAGGACACTGGACTTGAAAACAGGAAGGCTCATCTTCATGAATTCAAATCCAGCCTCATTTACCAGTTGTGAACCTGAGCAATTCACATAATTCTGTTTGTCTCAGTTTCTTCATCTGTACAAATGAACTGAAGATAGAAATAACAAATCATTCTAGTATCTTTGCCAAGAAAACCCTAAATGGAGTCACAGAGAATCTCATACACAACTGAAAAAAAAAACCCCAATATATACTGGTTGCATTGTGCTAAGACTAGGGATAGAAGCAAAATAGTCTCTGCCTTTAAAGAATGTACATTATAATGGAGACAGATGATGACTTCCGAAAGGGAGCAGAAAAGGGGCAGTGAACATGAAGTCAGACCTTCATAAATTATAGACTAAAAGAAGAATTCACCAATGGGAGAAAATGGGATGGACCCTGTGGAGGAAAATTCCATGTTGAGCAGATTGGGAAATGGTGGAATAATCTAGAATGAAAAGGCTTCAGGCCCTGAGGGGCAAGATTTGGAGTCTTAGAATCTAGAGTCAAATGTGTCATTTGCTACCTATATCCTTGGACAAGACAGTTCTCTTCAATGAGACTCAATTTTCCCATCTCTAAAATGGAGGCAGAATTGGCCTACCTGTCCTTTCAATTCCCTCCATTCCCTAAGACTGCGACTCTCATCCTTGAGCAAAACTACTGATGGACAAGATAAAGCACAGTAAACAAAACATGCTTGGCAGAGTCAGAAATCATTTCTGATGTCCTGGAGTTATGGGTATTTCGCTACCATCTGTGAGGTCTTTTTGCTTCAGAACAACTTCAATTAAAAGTTAAGACGAAAGGCTTCATAGCTCTTATTTCCCACCCACCCCCAGCTACATTAGTGTAAGTGTTGTTGTATTCCACATGCCTATCCTCTCCATTTGGTGAAAAATTAAGTCATTAAGCTCCATGTTTACCCAGCATTTTGAACAACTCCCAAAGAGAAATCCAATAGAATTTCCCTGGGAAATCTGCCACCCGATTGACTTACACGTGTTACTGTTGGGCTGTACCACTCCCTAACCAGGATATCCAAAGCCATGCCAGTCTCCAAAGTGAACTGGATGATAGAAATTAATTATGGATGTCTAAACACATTAGCTATTTCTAAAACATATTAAATCACAATCATACATTTTAATATATTATACATTATAATTTATTATAAATTAAAATGTAATCATACATTTTAAAATGCATACGATTCTTTTCCTACCATGTTAAGACCCCAAATTTCTAAGGTGAGGAAGAATAGAGTCCATGTCAGGATGGTGGGGGGGGGTAGAAGGGGATTTTGTACTTCTTAAAAAGGTCCTGGAAAAAAACTGATCTTTAGTTTAGAAAGTAGGTGGTGTAGGAGAAAAGGTACCAGCCTGGAAATCAGATGAGCCAGATTCAAGCCCCACTCTGATACATATTTGCTATGCCCTTGGGTAAGTCACTATAACACTCTGAGTCTCCATTCTTCTGTAATAGGAAGGGACTGAACTAAATCTTCTCTGAGAGTATGCCACCTCCCATAGCATGTATTCCTAAGAGGTATATTTCCAGCAACCCCTGTTCAGGGTACAGTATTGGCCCATGACCCTCCCTGAAAACTGACCTAGAAAATACCAGTTCTTTTTCTCATGAATTTTAAGAATATCCAGAAAGCTATGAATTCATAACTGAAGGAAATCATCAAACTAAAATCTCAAGAGCTGGGAGAGAATTTCAGAGATCATTTAGTCTAAGTTGAATAATAATCTCCATTTTAAAATACCCAATAAATGACCATACAGCCTTTGCTTAAGACCTTAAGTGAGAGAGGACTACTACCTCCTAAGGCATCACATTCCATTTGGGAATCTCTTTAGAATTTAAGAAAAGGTTTTCCTCCTTACATTCACCCAGCTTGGATTCTCGACAACTTCCACCCATCGCCTCTAGGTCTCTTTTCTTGGATCAAGGAACACAAATGTAAATTTGTTTACATATAGCCCACTCCTAAATCTTCTCTTCTGAAATTTAAGCTCCCCCAGTCCCTACAACATCTTCTTATAGAATAATCTTGAGCCCATCCAAAAGACTATACACTCCAACTCATGTATGTTTTTCCTCAAATATAGCACCTAGGACTAAATATAGTCACACAGCTGTTATCTGACCTGGTCCCAAAATATTTTCTTTCCTGTCCTTAGTCTTGAATGTCATACCTCTCTTAATACAGCCTAAAGGTGCATTCCTTTTGAGCAGCTACATAATGGTAGATCTATCGAGTTTTGCAATCCAGGAAAAGATTCCTTTCGGTCTGCTATCTAACTCTTTTCCCTTCATATTCTCCTTATGAGGTTGATTTTTGGAAGCTATATATAACACAGTTGCCTTTATTAAATTTCATTTACTAGAGTCAGTCCAGTCCAGGACTGTTTGACATTTTTTTTTAATTCTGGAGTTTATGACTGTGTCCTACAAAGTGTTAATTATCCCTCTTACTTTGTAATATCTACAAATTTGATAACAATACTCTGTAAGATTCATTCTCAAATGGTACAAGACCAAGGCCAGATCCCTGAGGAACTCTATTAGGGATATCTTCCCAAGTCAGCAAATTCAAACTACTAATGACTACTCTTGTCTGATCAACTGTCCAAACCTTTTAAATTCCTCCATGATGTCCATAAGAATAACATAAGAGAGTTTGTTAAATGCTTTATGAACATATCAATAAATTATATCTGAAATACTCTCTGAAGTGAAGAAGATATTAAAAAAAAAACATTGGTTAGTCTGTCATTGCATATGCTTCATAAACCCAGGAAGGCTCTTTATATCAGTCAGTTGGTCTGAAAACATTTAAGTTTTGGCTATGAAGCAGAAACTGTGCTAAGACCTGGAGATACAAATGAAGGCAAAAGATAGTCCCTGATCTTAAGGAGCTTATAGTCTAATGATCATTGCTTCCTTTTTATATTTTTTCTTTTTTTTTTTTTAGATTTTTCAAGGCAATGGGGTTAAATGGCTTGCCCAAGACTACACAGCTAGGTAATTATTAAGTGTCTGAGGTCGGATTTGAACCCAGGTACTCCTGACTCCAAGGCCAGTGCTCTATTCACTGTGCCACCTAGCCGCCCCCATTGCTTCCTTTTTTAAAGAGAAACTCTTTATTAATATGTTCCAGAATTTTCTCAAGATGTAAATTCATGTACACTCTCTTTGGAATGGAAAGTTCTTTTTCTTTTAAAAGAAAAAGGGCCACCTGCCTGTTCTTCAGGACATTTCTTCTTTTCTACAATTTTTCATCTATCACTCACACAAGATCAGCAAATACATTTACCAGGTTTGTTTTCTATTTTGTTCTGTTTTGACAAGGGGCGGGGGGAGGTAGGTAGAGTAATTAATAAAGCACTGGATTTAGAGACAGAAAGACTAGAGTTAAAATCAACCTCAAATACAGACTAATAATGTGATCCTGAACAACTTTTTGATTTTTCCCTATCTCAGCTTGCTTATCTGTAAAATGGGAATGATAATAATACCTACCTCCAAGGGTGGTGGTTGTGAGGATCAAAGGAAATAATAGTTGTAAAATTCTTTGCAAGCTTTAATACTATATCTGTGTGTATTTATGTGTGAATGCATGTATATACACAAAAATGTATGTGCATAGAATGTAAATTATCATCATCATCATCATCAGTAGTAGTAGTATTAGTATTAGTATTAATGCTTGGATAAAGTCCATCTGGTATTAAAAACTTGAATTTATCAAGAACATCAAAGTGTTCTCTTACTCTCTCTTTGCTTAGCTCTTTTGTTAATTTTATTGTTTCTTTTCCAATCCCAAACTGGTTCTCTATAGAAGAGAAAAAGTAAAAGGATTTGAGGAATGTGGGAGCCACTAGAAGTAATTTGCATATCCAGATTCATCTTTGTTCATTAATAGCTCCATTCTCAAACCCTTCATAATGATCACTATTTTTTCTCACTATGGCCTGAGAGCTCTAGTTTAAAGGAGTATCTATACAATAAAAATATATGAAAAGAAAAAAATTAGTCAATTTACAACTTGTCCAAATATCTGGATGCTTAAAGGAACTGAGGCCAATTTTTTTTTTCTTCCTTTTCCTTGGCAGTGGAAGGAACATGGAATTCATCAGGAGCCTAGAACTCAAAAGTTTTCTCAAAGGATCAAAATCCCAACCTACAAGTGAAACTATTTCCTCTTTCATCTCTTCCTCTTTCATTTCTTTAAGAGGTATTTGAATATGGGGCATCTTGGATCAGCTAGATGGCACAGCAGATAGAGCACCAGCTCTGAAGTCAGGAGAATATGAGTTCAAATCTGAGCTCAGACACTTGTCACCCATGGGCAAGTCACTTAACCCTGATGGCCTCACAAACAGGGCTATCTCCAGTCACCTTGATTCACATCTGGTTACTGGACCCAGATAGTTCTAGAGGAGAAAGTGAGAGTGGTGATTTAGCATAGCCCCCTCCCCCCACTCAAATCCAACTAATGTGCTTATCATGGTTTCACCTCCCTGATGTCATGGTCTTCATTCTTGACTGACAAAACCATGGAAATTTTTTCACTCTTCTGGTCTTACTTGAGCTCACAACTCTCATCTTGCATTTTTCTCTTCCTTCTTGATGCTTACTCACACAAGAAGGAAGGAAACATGGGTTTGTTAGGTTCCTAACAACATGCCACACTCTCAACTTTAGGAGTTGTCCATGTCCATTTGACATGGGAGACACTGACATAGGGATCACCTAACATTGTGTGCCCATATCAAAGAAAGTGCTGAGATCTGTAAGAGAAGCAGGATTACAATATCTCAAAAGAAATGTAAGATACACACATTTAGAGTCCTCTCCTCTCCAAATGTTTATATGGACGTCTTGTGCCTGATCTATGATAGAGGATTCCAAGCCTGAATTGGTCTGATGGATCACAATTGGATACACCGAATCTATATGCCAACATTGTGGTGTCATTTTAGTCTTCTAGAATGAAGGACAACAACTAACCAACCAACTAACAATGCTGGTTGGCACTGTGCTAAGGCTTTACAAAGATATCATTTGATTCTCCCAACATCTACCTAGGAAGTAGTTGCTATTATTAATTCCACTTTACAATTGAGGAAACTGAGGCAGACGGTGTATAAGTGGTTGTGCTTGAATTCACATCTTTCTGATTCTAGGTCCAGCACTATATCTACTGGGCTACCTAGATGCCTCTAAGTAAGAAAATTATAAATTGAGATAAATCCCTCTAGCACAGAGTTTCTTGATTTGGGGCCCTTTAATTTACTTTTTAATAATTTGATAACTTTATTCCAACATGATCAGATTCCTTTGTCATTCTAATCATTTTATTTTGCACATTTAAAAAAATATGATGATAAGCTTCATCAGACAGAGCAAGGACTCCAGGACACATGAAAAAGGGGTAAGAGCCTAGTCTGGGAGCAAAATTAAAATTATATGAAAGTCCTTAGCAGGAAGAAAATAAAGATATGAGCAGCTGACCATTCTATTATGAAAATTCACACAAAGAATTACAATAATATATGAATTAAGTCATACCTGGCTTCCTGAGACAACATTGGCCTAGTTATATAGAGAGAGATAGTCTCCCTTCAAAGCCCATGGATAATTTCCTTTAACACAAAATTAAAGTTGTGAGCATCTTCCCAGTCTCACAATAGGGAACTACGGGAGCTCCACAAGCAGAGGTTACTTAATGGGACATTGATAACACACAGGTTAGCAGTTCCTCCCTGTAAATCTCCCCTAAATGCTGCCAGATTTCACTGTTTGAAGAGCTATATCACTATAACAACATCATTGTTGTTATTAATCAAAGCAATAATAAGAACGGGATCTAGCTTATTGGCTGAGAGAGGGAAGATTGTAGGGGAACACATTAATTTTCTTAAGCTACTTATTAAGATTAGATTATGTATTAAGTAAATTAGATCACTTTGTTGTGCCAGATGATGATGATGATGATGATAATCTTTCTCAAAGAAGACCGTAACATCAGGGAGGTGATGCCATGACATGTATGTGAATTGCATTTGAGTAAGGGGATGCTGTGCTAAGTCACCAGCCTCACTTTCTCCTCCAGAGCCATCTGGGCCCAGTGACCAGATAGGAATCATGTCAACTGGAGACGGTACTGGATAGCAGGGTTAAGTGACTTGCCCAAGGTCACACATCTTATATGTCTGAGTTCACATTACAACTCAGGTCCTCCTGACTCCAGGACTGGTGTTCTATCCATTTCACTACTCATAAGCAAAGTCCAAAAAGAGGGGAAAAAAACAGTTCCTGCCCACAAGGAGCTAACCATCTAAAGAGGGAGATAACATGCAGGCCCTATATACAAACAAGTTAGATGCAGCATAATCAGTCAATAAATATCTATCTAGTACACACTATTCTGGGCAGCTAATTGATGCAGTGGATAGAACCCCCAGGCTAAGAATCAAGAAGACTTGAATTCAAATACAGAAATTTCCTAGTAGTGTGAACCTGGATAAGTCATTTGACCTCTGTCTCTCCTTCTTCAACTGTAAAATGGGGATGATGCAAATTGGGGTAGGATAGCACCTACCACTCGGGGTTGTTGTATGGGACAGATGAAACATTATTTGTAAAGCAGTTAGCACAGCATCTGACCCAAAGTAAGGGCTATATAAATTGGCTGTATACACCAATCCTATTCAAAAAGAATTTGAGGGGCAGCTAGATGGCACAGTAGATAGAACATCGGCCCTGCAGTCAGGAGGACCTGAGTTCAAATCTAGCCTCAGACTTTAATCATTACCTAGCTGTGTGACCTTAGGCAAGTCACTTAACCCCATTGCTTTGCAGAAAAGAAAAAAAAGGAAAAGGATTTAAACTCAAGTCTTCCTGATTCCAAGAGTAGCAGTTCCATTCATGTTATCCTGATAAGAACCAAAGTCCAGAGAAATTGGATGACATGCTAAAGTCACAGATAGAATCTGAAACCAGGGTCTTTGAGTTGAACTCTGCTTCTCCCACTATTTCACATTCCTTTAGAACCATCATATTCATTTCACTATTTTTTTAAGTTTGTTTTTTTTTTTGCAAGGCAAATGGGATTGAGTGGCTTGCCCAAGGCCACACAGCTAGGTAATGATTAAGTGTCTGAGGCCGGATTTGAACTCAGGTATTCCTGATTCCAGGGCCAGTGCTCTATCCACTGAACCACCTAGTCGCCCTTCATTTCACTATTATTAAAGTATATTGTCAACATATTGTTATCTGCATTTGACTTGGAGGTAAACTGAGGATTAGAGAAATGGATTCACTTTCTTCTAAGTTACTGAGTTGATCAATATAATAATAATTGAAACTCAGGAATTTTGATAGGAAATCCAGAGTTGTTTCCCCAATTCATCTATGATGTTAGTAGGGAAAGGGAAAGGGAGGGCTATGTCTCCAAAAATTAATTGTGATGAATTTAGTACTCTTAGAAAAGTGAGGCAACTTGGTGTAGTATCAAGAGAACCAGCCTCAAAGCCAGGAGGAAGACCTGGTTTCAAATCTTTCCTCTGATACATGCTGACTGTGGTATCCTGGACAAGTCACATAAGCCCCCAATACCTCAGACAACTCAATATGATAAATTTCAGAGAAGGTGCCATCCTCCATTAGTAGAGGTAGTTTCCTCATGTGGAAGTTCCCTCTACAAGGGAAATCTTAAACCAAGCCCCTGATCCCCTAGAAGTCAGATCAAGGTGACTTGACCCTGAAAGTGAACCAGTAACCCAGAGGATTGTAATCCAGCTTTCTTAGGCCCAATTCTGACTTTGTGGGACTCCACAGGACTGAGGGTTCATTTCTGGTAATGAGAACAGAGAAACACAAGATCACCAAGATATAAGAATATGGGCAGAGGTGCCAAAAATCCACAGGGTCATTACCCTATAGTCCCTTGCTCTTTCAGTGATGAATTGCTTCCCCAGCTACACTAGACAAATGACTTAGCAGGTCCAGTAAGTGATATTGGACATAGTGGATGCATTGGCTTAGGAAGATATATGGGAAAGAGTACAATAGAAGTCAACTCCTAAGATCGGGCTGAGTTCTAACCCAAGCAAAACAGTTCTCAAACTGCTTGGGATGAATTCTGCAACCCCTCCCAGATTCAGCTGGTGGTCCAGTGGATAGAGCCCTGAGCCTGGAGCCAACAAGACTTGAATTCAGATCCCACTTACTAACCGGGCAAGTCATTTAATCGCTATGTGCCTCAGTTTCCCCAATTATAAAATGGGGATAACAATACCTATAAAAATAAATATCTCCCAGAATGGTTTTGAGGATGAAAAGTCAGCCTAATACAGTGCCTCATGTACAGTAAGCACTTGATAAAGCCCAGACCAGACCAATGATTTCATTGTTATATAGAACATCAAGTGAGAACTCCTTACCCATGCAGGTCAGCACCTTCTCTTAAAGCCTTAGGACAGGAGTTCTTATCCTGGGGTCCATGTGTCCTCAAGGAGTTTATGGACAGATTGCAGCAGATCCAAAAAGATAGATGAATAAAAACTATATGTTTTAAAATAATGGCTTTATTTTTATTGTCAATGCAGTTTGATGTGTTTCAAAATATTATTCTGAAAAGGGATCAATAGATCAGAGACAGAGACAGAGACAGAGACAGAGAGACAGAAAGACAGACAGACACAGAGACAGAGAGACTGAGAAGAAATCTCGATTTTAGTGAACTGTCAGAGTTCTAAGAGGTTAAACCACTGATCAAGGATCACACATCCTATATGTGTCAGAGGTTAGAATTGAACTAGTCAACTAGTCTTCTGCACTATGAGAATGACCTCTCATTATTATATTTCCATAATATCAAATAATTCATAATTCCTTAATGAATAAGTCAGCATTTTGTTAAGAAAGGCATACTGGATTTGGAGTCAAAAGACCAGATTTTTAAATTCTAGAAATATTCTAAGGCCCCTCCCAGCTCGGACATCCCCTGTTCTGAGGTCCCTCCCACTCTGACATCCCCTGTTCTGAGACCCCTCTCAGTTCTGGTTTTGTGCTCCCAGTCCAGTTCTACGGTCTTTTCCATTTCAAATCCTCTTTACAAAATAGATTTCTTTCCAAGCAAAAGAGAAACTCCACCAAAAATAAAATAATAAAATATAATAAAATAAACAGCACTTTGCTCACCGATTCCCACTGAGCTGCCATGCAGTTCTAATGAAGTGGAATTTCACTCTATTAGGCTTTGTTCTCCGTTTCACAAATGGTGCCCTTTGAACTAGAACTCTCCTCCAAATGACTGGCTAATCCTCAGCCTGGGAGGGGGATGCTAAATCAATTGGCAAGAAAATAGGAATGTGCCTGCTGGTGAAAATATGAAAGGCTTCCAGCCAAATCACTTCCCAATGGTTAATCACTTTAGAGAAACTTGCTGATCTGTCGCTAATGATGGGCTGTGTGTCCTCGATGGGTATCCTGGCGGCTACCCATCTGAATGAGTATCTTGGAAAATGAGGTCTCTAGTCACTGAAGGCAGGGCAATTTAATTTGGAAGAAAGAGCTGCCAGTCTGGATTCCTAGGGCCCTCTGCCGCCCAGGCTCATTCTTACTGTATGACCTTGGGTGAAAACACTAATCTCCCCAGAGCTCAGTTTCCCTCTTTGTCCCAAAGGAATGGTAGATATGACCTGGAGTAAAGAGCAGTAAAGAGTCCTGGTTGTTCATCAGAGGAAGTTAGAGGGGTACAGTGGATAGAGTACCAGGTCTAGAATCAGGATGATCTGAGTTCAAATCCGGATTCATATACTGATAAGCTATGTGACTCTGGCCAAGTCATTTACTCTGTTTGCCTCAGTTTCCTCAACTGTGAAATGAGGATAATTATAGGGGCCACCTCACAGGGTTGCTATGAGGGTCAAACAATACAATATTACTAAAACACTTGACAGAGTGACTGGCACATAGTAAGCCCTATAGATATAGAAGATAGATAGGCAGAAAGATGTACCTTGATGGTATAGTGAATAGAGGGCCAAAATTGGAGACAGGAAGACTCAGCTTTCTGAGTTCAAATCTGACCTCACTTAATTCATGTGCCTCGGTTTCTCCTTCTGTAAAAAGAGCTGGAGAAGGAAATGGCAAACAATTTCAGTATCTCTGCTAAGGAAACCCCCAAATAAGGTGATGGAAAGTCAGACAGGACTGAAAAAGGACTAAATAACAAAAGATATCCAGTTAAGTGGATATGGATAAAGATAATATCTAGATTTATAAATTTAGATATAGCTATATAGAAATTACTGTTATTGTTTGTCCACCATTTTCTTTTTTCTTTTTTTTAAGGTTTTTGCAAGGCATATGGGGTTAAGTGGCTTGCCCAAGGCCACACAGCTAGGTAATTATTAAGTGTCTGAGGCTGGATTTGAACCCAGGTACTCCTGACTCCAGGGCCGGTACTCTATCTACTCCGCCACCTAGCTGCCCCTGTCCATCATTTTCAAAGAAGACCATGACATCAGGGAGATGAGGCCATGACATGCAAGTGGATAATATTTGAGCGAGGATTATGTGCTAAGTCACCAGCCTCACTTTCTCCTCTAGAGCCAACTGAGTCCAGTGGCTGTATATGGATCAGCATGACTGGAGATAGCCCTGAATGCAGTGGAAGACCTTGGCCTTTTTAATGTTAGGGTTTTAATCACAGTTTGATTAAGAAAACACCCATTCATGGATTAAAGCTAGGCAAGGAAAAAATGAGGCATAAATTGACCTCTTTAACTTAGTCCAAAAAAAAATCATTCAGAGTTTCTGACCAAAAGAGAAACAATTGCTATTTGCATTCAGTCCTAGCCAATCAGGACCCAACCATGACCCAGTGGGACTTGGCCTGGGTCCTATTGTTGGTCAATCAATGAAAACCAGAGTAATTACACAGTCTGTAAACCCCAAGATACCTTGCAAAATTTCCACAGTCAAAATTTAAAGAACACATTATATATGGTAGCAATCATTATTATTATTATTACTATTATTATCATTATTACTACTCATCTGTGAAGTGGTAATAATGTTAACTTATGCCTGTAGAGACATGATATTAGCTGTGAGTCTAAATTCAGAAGGCTAGAATAGAAGATAACCTTGAGGTCATAGACTATACACTTTAGATATAGAAATGGACTTTGAAATCATCTACTCCAGCTCCCCCATCTTACAGGAAAGGTCCCAAAAGGTAAAATTAATAAACCAGGTTTACATAGTAGTAAATAGCAGTGGTGAAATTCAAACTCAGAGCCACTTTGTGCAAAAGGTAATGCTCGTGCCCATACTATCTAAAGCTAGACAAAACAGCTTTGTCTCTCTAAACCCCAGTTTCCTAACTTCTCACATTTATATGCTGGATTACAATTTACAAGGAACTTAACCCCATTGCCTTGAAAAATCTAAATAAAATAAAATAAAATAAAAAAGGGGCAGCTAGGTGGTGCAGTGAATAGAGCACCAGCCTTGGAGTCAGGAGTACCTGGGTTCAAATCCAGCCTCAGACACTTAATAATTACCTAGCCGTGTGGCCTTGGGCAAGCCACTTAACCCCATTGCGTTGAAAAATCTAAATAAAATAAAATAAAATAAAATAAAATAAAATAAAATAAAACAATTTACAAGGAACCTCTCTTAACAACTCAGAATAAGGGAGAAAAGGTAGAGGTGGTCTGCAGTGTAAACCAGAATAAATAAGGACAGGAGATCATGGTTCACTCAACTATTTGTTCTTTCCTTATCACAAGGAAGCTTGACCTGAAGAGTCAGATAGAAAGAGAAGAGTGTAGAGTCACCAGAATTTGACTAGCTATGGGACTTTTGAAAAGTTACTTAAACCAATCTTTTCGTTTGGCTTCCTCATCTATAAAATGGGAATAATAATGATTGAAACAGCGGAGTATGTGAAAAGAGTACTAGACAGAAAAAAAAACTTCAAATCTATTTGGGGATAAGGATCACCTGGGTGATAGTGGAGTTACTTCTATTCTCTGGGTGGCTATTTCCTCATCTGTAATTTGAAAAGATTGGATTGGTTATGAATCCTTTGATCCTATGAGGAAATGACCTTACTGAGGCAGAGAGATCTCAGAGGGTTGGGAAAAGAGTAAAGTTGAGTTAGATTTGTACACTCTGACTCTTTTCCTCAAGGGGGGGTTAAAAGTAGTCAGAATGCTTGCTTCATGAGTGATGGAAGTCACACTTCATCCCAGAGAGTTGTGACTCTAGTTGTGTGGATGTGGCTGGGGGTAGGGTGGGATAAGGGCTTACAATGAGGACATAGGGAAAGTTTTGTCTATGAACTAAGTTTTGATGAGGCACTTAGGCAAAGGCAGGTTGGTAAATGTTAACTACAGCCTCTGAAAAACAAAAGATCAAAAGGATACATGTTAAAGCTTAATCTGAAATACTAATATTTTCTCCATCTCTTTCTTAAGTCTAGATAACCAACAGAATAAGTCAAGTCGTGATTTGTAGATTTGCTGATTTCTAAGGCAAAAATACCCACACCAAAAGTTTAGGCTTTAAGAGGGTGTGAGCTGGCCCCAGCACATGCCCTCCTAGACTTTCAAGAGATACAGATCAGGAAAGAGGATCCCTTGAGAGAAAACTGAGACTTGCTTAAAAAATGATCACTACAAATAGCAAAGGTTCCTTCGTACTTCTTTTTATCTCCTTCTACCTGTAGCAGAAGGAGAATGCCAGAATGAAGCATCAGATTCTGCTGAGAGAGAAGCTCATTTGGGTAACACTCCTGCTTAAACATTAAGTAGAAGCTGTTGTTTTTCCTACAGACATCTCTGTTTGGGTTTGTATATGTCGATGTGCTACATACAGAAATCACATTCAATTGAAACACAGCTAGCTAGTTCAAAACAAACCAAATGAGACCGAGGAGGCAATCTTCCATATTCATTGATGGGACTGCTGCTATTGAAATTTCCCAGGTAAAGAATACCCATCCTCCTGCTCTACTCCAGCCCCCTCCCCACCACACACACACAGACACACACAGACACACACAGACAAACACAGACACACAGACACACAGACACACACACACACACACACACACACACACACACACACACACACACACACGCCCCTCAAGATTTTCTTGAGGAAAGCTTTCATCTCATGATTAAGTATTCCTAAACACCATGATTTCAGAATCCTAGAGGTTGAAGGAACAGACCAAAGAGAACATTTGTCATCAAACATTTATTAACAGTGTGTTTGGCATTGGTGATTTAAAAATGTTCAATAAAAAAACAGACATTCCCTGTGCTCAGGGAGCTTACAATTTAAGGGAAGAAGACCAAGTAAAAAGAAACTGAAAGGGAAAAAAGGGAAAGGGAAAGGGATTCAGTGCAGGCTCATGATGAGGAATTACAAAAAAAAATCCAAAAGACATTGGAAATTTTATTCAATTTCCATATGAGAATTTCTCCTTCAAATTATCTTACAAAGACTCATTCAACCTTAGATTAAAGACCTCCAGTGGGGAGGAACTCATTACTTCCCAAGGAAGCTTATTCAATTTTAGGACAGCATTCATTGGTAGGAAATTTTTCCTGACATCAAACTTTATTTTTTTAATGACTTCTACCCCACTGTTCTAAGCTCTGCACTCTAGAGATGAGAAAATCAGTCTGCTCCCTTTCCCCTCACCTGACCTTCAAATAAATATTCAAGGATAAGCTACCAAATATTAAGTATTCTTTTCTCTAGGCTATGTATTCTCACTTTTTTCCAACCAATAATCATAGGGCATACTCCTGATCTCTCACCATTCTGGCTAGCCTCCTTTGGACATTTTCCAGCTCAAAGTCCTTCCTAAAATATCAAACCCAGGACTGAGCAGACTATTTCCAATGTGAACTGACTAGGGCAAATGACAGCAGGACTCTCGCCTCCCTAATCTTCCTCAATGCAGACAAAACCTACATTTGTTTTCTTAGAAATCAGAATCTAAGAAGAACCTAAATTCTAATGACCTAAAAAGCAACAAAAAGACACAAACCAGATGCAGTATGGTACCAGCAATAACCTCTAGGAGAGGGCTGCAGCTGTTTTCTTAGAAAGATATCAGAATCTAAGAAGAACCTAAATTCTAAATGGCCTAAAAAAGCAATGCAAAGATATATGGTGGGCACAAACCAAATGTAGCATGCTACCAGCAATAACCTCTAAGAAAGGGTAGCTAGATGGAGCCATGTATAGAACATTGGCCTTGAAGTCAGGAGGATGGGAATTTGAATTTGGTTTTAGACACTTTAAACTTACTAGCTGTGTGACCTTGAGCATATCACTTAACCTTGATTGACTTGTATTCGGAGACATCTCCAGTCATCCTGATTCCTATCTGGCCACTGCACCCAGATGGCTCTGGAGGAGAAAGTGAGGCTGGTGACTTAACACAGACCACCCCCCCCACCCTCAAAAATCCAATTAATGTGTCATGGCGTCACCTCCCTGATGTCATGGTCTTCAAGAATGAAAAACAAACATCATCAACAGCCTTTAAAAGTAGAAAGGTGGATATTTTGAAATATAACTGGAGAAATAAGACTTAACAGCAATGTGGAGCAATCAGGGGAAAATTTCTATGATCCAATGTGACTTTTCACTCCCCAAAATCTTCTTTTTCAACCTTAGGGGACAAGAGCTTACAATGAGGACATAGGGAACTAAGTTTGGTAAATGTTAACTATGGCCTCTGAAACCTAAGATCTGATATGTAGAATTGAAAGGAACCTTGTAGGCCTTCCAATCAAACTGTGTTAGTTCACAGATGAGGAAATGTAAGCCTTGAGATTAAAACCTATACCCAAGGTCATATAGGCAATAAAGAAAGAGTGGGGTCGAGCCTGGGTCCTCTGCCTCCAAATGTGCTCTTTCTGCCTTACCAGTCCAATTCCTTCAACCCATGCCACAGGGAATGGAAACTCTTCATCAAACTTGTTTCATGCCTTCTTAAAGATCCAAGGAAGTAAGATGTCAAGAGCCCATAATGGTAGGTGGAAAAAACAAGCCTCCTAGAATAATATGAGTAATTTTACAGCCACCTAAAAAAGTAAGGTGAAGATGACAAACCAAAATTCACTTCAGACAAAATTCACTTCAAACTCACTTCTTTGAAAGAAAGGAAATATTTCATAGCCCAGTCAGTCGTTTCCTCTTTACTAAATCCCAGCTTATCCCTAAAGAAGCCAAAGATGTCACATTGGGTCATGGAAATTCTCCTCTGATTGTTTCATATGTGTAAGTCTTGTCTTTCCATTTAAACAAACCACCTTGAGGGTGGAAGTGCTGGGATTTTCCTCTTTGTGTATCCCTACAGGTCCTATCAAGGTAGCAAGATGATGTCATAGAGCCTAGACAGCAGGTCAGGATAACTAACCTTCCTGAGTACAAATCCAATCTCAGACACTTACTAACTGTGTGACCCTGGGTAAGTCATTTGACCCTGTTTTCCTCAATTGCTGTAAAATGAACTACAGAAATAAAAGGCAAATAATGCTATTATCTTTGCCAAGAAAACCCCAAATGAGGTCAAAAAGTGTCAGACATGACTCAAAAACTATGTAACAACAGAACCTAGCAGAGCTCCCAGCATAGAAAGACTTGTGGGCATCATAGCAAGAGACTCAACAGGATTTGGAAACAAGACAGAAATAAGGAGTGGCAGAAGAGTAGTTGTTGTTCTCTGCCAACTGAGGTGGCAGAAAAGATAAATGAAGGAATACATAATTCATTAGAGCTTTCCACCACTGTCTCTATTCACACCATTCCCAATGACTCTTATCCACTCCATCTCTGCCTTCGAAAATCTCAAGCATCCTTCAAGGTTCAGGCTAAATGTCACATCCTTCATGAAGTCTCCCATGATTCCTCCACATCCTATTCACATGAGAAATAATATGGCATTCCTCAGATTTTTAAAATAATAATAATAATTTATGAACAGTAGCATTAATATATAGCTTCAAGATTTGCAAAGCACTTCAGTTTTATCTCTAAAAAAATCCTTGGGGGGGGCAGCTAAGGTGGCACAGTGGATAGAGCACTGGCCCTGGAGTCAGGAGTATCTGGGTTCAAATCCGACCTCAGACATTTAGTAATTACCTAGCTGGGTGGCCTTGGGCAAGCCACTTAACCCCATTGCCTTGCAAAACCTAAAAAAAAATCCTGGGAGAAATAAATAAATAAGTGAATAACAAACAGATAGACAAATGAATGAACAGGAGAATTGGAATATGGAATAGCCCTCTAAATCCAAACTTAGCTCTCTTTCCCCTCTATCACTTACCCTATATCTCATCTCAGTGTTTTTTAATCTATAAAATAGGGATAACAACAGCCCCTACATACCAGCATTGTTTATAGGATCAAATGAATAATAGTTAAAGAATTTAAGGACCAGCGATTAGTGGCTATTTATTATTACTGTTATTTTGTTTCATCTAGAAAAATGATCTAATAAAATAGACAATACCTTCTTTGTATAACTACTGTGAAATTGAAATGAAAAGACGTATGTTAAGCAAATTTTATAATGAAATTATATAATGAAAAACATTATGTAAATGTCAGTTATGAGTGTGACCATTTTTTCCTTTTACATATTAATAAATGAATAAGAAATTACTTGATCATCTCCATGCTAGACTGCATAGCATAATACAAAAATAGCTAATCTAATTAGAGGTCCTGCATTCGAATCCCTTTTTTGGTGTTTTTTGTGCCCTATGTTGGACAGATGGAGTCATCTTTCTTTTTCTATTTCCCTATATAAAGGAAAGTCATTGATGGAAAATGACTCGATAAATTGTGCATGTAAAAATGTGTAACGATGTTGTTCCATATCCTAGTCACAATTAATATAATTACAGAAGGCCTAGTTATTTCTGAGTCAATCAATCAATCAATCAATGTAAAAGAGGTATAAATAAGTATTTAATTAATTTAAATGGGACTGATTGAAAGAATCAAATATTTTGATGACATTATATATAACAAAGCAGCAAATTTAGAACTGAGTATTACAGGGAAAAAATTCTAGCAACAGACTATTGAGAGAATTGTTCTTGCAAGGAGGGAGAAAATGAAGTTATCTTCCCTTCCTTGATTAAAGGACAACCCTGTGAGTTTCAAAAGGTTGGAAGATTTGGACTTCTCCCAAGCAAGAGAAATTGATGTCTAAATTGGGAACGAAAAGAAAAACCAAGGAGAAAATGGATTTGGCTTCAGAAATCTAGCAGGGCATCAACTTTCACCCATCAACTAGCTGAGCAAACAATTGAACCTAAGGAGCTCTTCAAGGGAATTTCACAAAAGGAGACAAGCACAGTAACCAGGAACTATTGACTTTACTCTTTGTCATGTACATATGACACAGTGTGGTCCCAGAGTTTTGGAGGGATATTTTTATGTCAACTTTCCCTGCTATACCTGCTTAGTAAATACTCCTTCCTAAAAGCTAATTAAGCCATGCTGATAATCATTGGAGAGCACCCTGGATGGGGGCTCATGAGCAGTGTTATTAATAGCAATACTAAAACTAAGAGTAATAGTCCCTCAAGGTAAATCCCTACTACCCTGAAGGGATTAAGTCATTCTTCTCAAGGTTGTGCTTATGACTTTCCACAAGACTTTGCCTCCCAAACTGATAGGGACTTACTCACACCTAGTTTTACTTTATAATAATTGACTGATTAAATAGAGAGGTCGAAGACTTTTGTAATTACTTGGGCTGAGTATAGAGAATTATGTTATGCCTTAAGAAATACCAGAGAACTACATCATGGAAACCTCAACTTTGGAAGCTTCACATAGGAAATTCTGCTCCTTTGGCTTATCTCTCTGATTGGCTAGTTATTTCCAGATTTTTTATTTTGAGGAGGAGGTCCAGGCCAACCATGCCTTCATTCCTTTTCAGTCTGTACTCTTGAACTTTGTGTAATACTTTATCCCTGTGTCCTTTACAATCCCCTTTATGTGCTAGCTTCCCACATTAGAATGCAGCCTCTTTGAGCACAGGAAGTGTTTGCAAAGTGCCTTTATATATATACAATATATATTGTATATATATACTATATATATATATATGTATGCATGTATGTGTGTAGATAGATAGATAGATAGATAGATAGATAGATAGATAGATAGATAGAAATGAGTGAATATATTAAGTGCTTAGTAAATGTCTGTTGACTTGACCTAAGCCACCCAAAAGAGTGACAGTATGAGAGTGAGTCTAGAAAGGGACATTTCTCTAATGCATTTAAGAATAACTCCCAGTTAGAGACTCCCCACAGAGGGTTCATGCAAATGCCAAGGGTCCAGAAATTATTCCAGATAAAGCATTCTTCCTAAAGTCAATTCCCTTGAGCACCAGTTTGGATTATTGCTAGAAACTTCTGCTAGAGTAAGCAATTCTGAATTGACTTGCTTTCAGAAATATGAGAGAGAGAGAAAGAGAGGGAGAATGATGGATGGATGGATGGATGGATGGATGGATGGATGGATGGATGGATGGATGAAAGGATGGAGGGATGGATAGATGATTGACAGAGAAATAGACAGAATCAGATGTGATATGTAGATGTTTTATTGAATAAAATCAGATGAAGTCATAAAGAAAATTCATTGGACATGGTTGCAATAATTAGCTCCAAATGATCAAATTACTTCTCTCACATTAATAAGGACTTGCTCATACCTAGTTAAAACTTTCTAATTTTGTAATTAAATTAATTGTGAATGTCTAGAATTTTGTTGTGCCTTAAGAAGTAACAAATATGAGGAATTCAAAGTACTACTAGATGACTTCTCTGGATCTTAGCCTAGTCATCTATAAAATGAAGTTAGCCTGAAATATTTCTAAGGTCCCTTCCAGTGATGAATCTATTTCCTTAATACCTGTGATGATCTGATATAGTGAACTAAACAGACGAAGAGGACATTGTTCACAATGACTGCAATAATACAATTATAAAGAAGACTAATTCTAAGTTATTGACCCCCAAACAACTCTGTTCTTTTGGTAGAAAGGTGTAGGACTAACAATGGTAAATGATGCATATACTGCATTATTCTGGTGGATTATACTAGTGGATTACTATCCCTACTATTATACTGGTTCTTCTAGGTGTCTGGAATGTATGCTCTCCTCTCCTCCACTTCAAACCTCATCTCTAGGACCATTTTTCTCTCACCCTAGCTACTGGTGCCCCACTCTGCAAAAATATCTTCTATTAGTCCCAAATCTATTTCCTACATTCAGTATTTCCTTATTCACTATATATGCACATATTTTGTCCAAATAGAATTTGAGGTTCTGGAGTATATAAGCTATGGTAGCTTTGTCTTTGTTATCCCCAGGGCCTAGCACGGCTTCTGATATATGTAGTAGATTCCTTATTAATTCTCTACTTGATGGGTTTTGTTCTTTGTTGTTCTTGTTGCTGTTGTTCCAAGGAAAGATTCATTGAGGGAGAAATCTGGAAACACCATTATGTAAATATACGATCAATAAATAAACTTTTTATTAAAATTAAAATGAAGAATTTAGGATAGATCACCTGTAAGGTTCCTACCCTTTCTTAATATATGATCCCATGTTCCTCTGATCTAGATACTATGGGAGATACATTAAGACCAGATACCTTGAAAGGAGAGAGGAAAAGAACACGTGGGAAAGACCTCTGGGACCTCAAACTGAAATGTTGTTTTTTTTTTTCTCTGCTATAGTTTTCTTGTCTCTTCATCTGAAAATTCAGACTGATGAAGTCATCTTTTCCTGGTTGGTGATCCTTTTGAATTCATGAGGGCTTCATTCTTTGACAGTTCACCACAAAGGGCATTCATTCATCAGTACCTTGGACAGATGATCTTTGGCCCTAAGAAACATCATGTTGGAAAAACATCTTTCAGAAGAACAACAAAGTTCAACAATCCATGCTCGAAGAGCAAGATGAGGGCAAGTGGGGATGGGGGAGTGGAATTCCTTTACTAAAAACAAAATGCACAGAATCCAAGTGTTTAAACCTAATGAGTTTTTATGAAGCTCTTAAAAACCATGGGAGAATGGGAAAGGAAAACTCTTCAATGGATTTAAGATCTGATGAGAATCTGTTTCTTTATAGATTCATCAGCATTCTATTCCATTACCTTTCCTCAGACCTTGGCACTTCATTGAGCTAATGTACTGCTCCTGCAACCACCCTCCCTCCAGAGGGAGAAAAGACCTTCTAATAATCATCTTTAAATGAATCATCATTAGGTCCCCTTTAGATGCCTACCCAAGGTCAAAACTCTGGAACATATAGACCAGCAAACTTATGAAGTTGAGATAATTCATCCCAGGTCTCTCTCTCTCTCTCTCTCTCTCTCTCTCTCTCTCTCTCTCTCTCTCTCTCTCTCTCTCTCTCCTGCCTTCTTCTCCCTCTACTTATTCTCTTGCAATCAAAATCTGTTCTCATGAAAGATTATGGGTTTGAAGGGTTTAGAAATGAGAAGGTACTAAGAGTTTATCTAGTGCAATAAAGGTTCAGAAGGGTTGATCCTTGCTTAAGGTCACACAGTCAGTATGGCATTAGGTATACAATGCATATGAGGAGGAAATCATATGAAATCAGGCAACTAAAACAGACTGGAATTGAATTGGAAACAACTTTAAATGTCAATTGGAGCCTGAACCTGAACTCATGACTCTTGGGGTTCCAGTCTGGTGTACTTTCCTCCATGTTGTGCTTTTATCATCCTTTTTCTTTCTACTATGAATAAATTAATATCTTGTTCTGTCTCTTCAAGTAATCCATGATATTAATCTGATCTCTAGTCATAGAAGGAAATATTCTAGGTTCTTCTGCATTCTCCAATCTACTTTATTGGTGGTGTTAAAGGCAGCTAGGAAGTGCTACACCAATGGTTGTGCTTAGAGTCAACAAGATCTGAGTTCAAATCTGACCTCGGACATTAGCTGTGTGTCCTTAGGCAGACCTCTGTCTGCCTTGGTTTTCTCAACTGTAAAATGTGGTGATAATAGCATCTTCCTTATCAGCTGTTGTGAGGACTGAATAAGATAATATTCGTAAAGATCTTAATATAGTGTCTGGTCTGAAGCTTAATAAATAATAAATGTTTAATAAATGCTTGTTCCTTTCCTTTATTTTCCCTCCAAAGGGATTTCAGGTTGAAACAGATCTACAGCTAGTAAATTTTGAATAAGATTCATGTGTGTGTTTGTTTTGATTTTTCCTGATCCCTTATTATCTCTCCTAGTACCAACTCAGCTATGGAAAAGACAGCTATATTTTTCATGATGAGCTTGTTTGAAATTCAGAGGACAATGCTATTGGGAAGCTCAGGGTGGTGTGGGAGTGGAGGCAGTAATTGATTCTGAAAGACTTCCAAAAGGTACAAAACCTCTGTGAATCACTACATACTGAAGGCAGGGAGGACAGAGAGGAGGCTGAAATTGGACCAGAATCTCACTACCAGAATTTATTGACTGTGTGACCATGGACCAGTCATTTCGTATTTTTATGAGTCTCTGTTTCGTCATCCATTTGGAGGGGCTGGGGGTCTGTATCTGTTATTTGAGAACCTCCTAATATAACAATTCCTTATACCAACTCAGATCAGCAACTTGTCTGAAACTCACAGAATTAGTCATGCGGCAGCACATTGAGTTTACAGATACAAAAACGTTAGTGGCAGGTCTTGAATCCAAGTCTTCGTGTTCGACCCTTTATCCACGATCCGCCATCTCATGCTTTCTCTCCACTAAGGGTCTTGGTAGGGATCGTATGAGATAATTATTGTTGTTGGTCTATAATGTCAGCTGTGTCCAACTCTTCACAGCCCATTTTGGGGAAGGGTTGTTCCTTGGTGAAGCTACTGAAGCGGTTGCCATTTTCTTCTCCAGATCATTTTACATCTGAAGAAACCGAGGCAAACAGAGTTAAGTGACCTGCCCAGGGTCACAGAGCTGTCTGCGATTGGATTTGAACATCAGGAATATGTCTTCCTAACAGCAATACATATACACATATATATATATGTGTATATATATATATATATACACATATATATATATATGTATATATATATATATATATGCAAGTATTTTTTATTGTAAGAGCAGCAAGGTGGCACAGTAAATAGAATTCCAGGTCTAAATAGGGAAAATCCATATTCCTGAATTCAAATCTGATCTCAGATGCTTACTGTCTGTGACCCTGGCAAGTCACTTTACCTGGTGGATCCCAGTTTGCTCATCTGTAAAATGAGCTAGAGAAGGAAATGGCAAACCATTCCAATATCTTTGCCAAGAAAATCCTAAGTGGGGTCACAAAGAGGCAGACATGACGGAGCAACATTTATGATATATCAAATATCTTTATTATCTCATTATTCTCCGTTTGAGTAAATTCAAATGCAAATAGACCAGGAACGAGTTGTTATTCTTCTAGAATTATTTTATTATTTAATGGTCTGTGAACTATTGCCTAGATGAATAAAATGCCTATTTTATAATTGAAAAAAAAAATGAAATAACGGGTTGGCTAGGTGGTGCAGTGGATAGAGCACCAGCCCTGGAGTCAGGAGGACCTGAGTTCAAATCCAGACTCAGACACTTAATAACTACCTAACTGTGTGGCCTTGGGCAAGCCACTTAACCCCATTGCCTTGCAAAATCCTAAAAAAATTGAAATAAATAAGCATTTATTAGGTGCCTATTATGTACCAAGCACTGACATGTAAAATTTTTACAAATATCACTAATTTGACCCTCACAATAGGTCTCGAAGGCAAGTCTCATTATTATATCCAATAGACAGCTGAGAAAACTGAGCAAAGGTTAAGTGACTTCCCTAGAGTCATGCAGCTAATAAGTGTGTGAGACCAGATTTCAACTTACATCTTCCTGATTCCAGGCTTGGTACTCTATCTTCTGTACCAGCTGCTTGTAGGTGAGTTAGTACATAAGGTCATTTTGGGGCTCACTAAAAACCTCATTAGTACAATTCCAGTGACTTTCTATACTTCCAGGATCAAAGATCAATTTCTGTTTGGTGTTTCAAGCCCTTCACAGTCTAGTCCCTTCCTATCATGTACTCTATGGTTCATTAGTATTGGCTTATTTTCCATTCTTCAGAGATAATGCCCCATCTCCTTTCTTCATGGTTTTTGCTCAGGTTATCCTCCATGTCTGAAATGCACACTTTCCTTCTCTTATGCCTCCTGAAATCCCTAGAGGTGGCTGAACCAGAAGCAAGGCCTTTTTCTCCTAAGAAAACCGTTCTTGTCATGGTAGTCTTGGTCATGGTGGCCTAGCATTTAATCCCAGGTACTGGTGGATGTCTTGAAGTTGGGAGTTCTGAACTGCAGTAGCCAAAACCAATTGGGTATCTACAATGCTACTGCAAGTCTCCAGGAGGGAGATGGGAGTCCTACCGGATTGCTTAAGGAAGGATGAACTAATTTTCATTGTAAATATCACAGTGGGACCATGCCTATGAGTAGCCCCTGTTTTTCTAATCTGAGCAAGATAAAGAAACTTGGACTTTTCTTTATTTTAGTGTATTATATATTGAATTACTAACTAATTTATGAAATTATGAATGGGGCAGGCACATCCAGTCCTTTAGGTATTCATCAGAAAAGAACATGATGGTAGCAAATAAGGCTCAGAAGGTACAAGGGCAAACAGGCATTGAAATACAAAAAGAAGCAGTGAAAGAGGTACAGAGACAGATGGAGTGATGGATGAAGATAGGTAGAAGTGGGGAAGAGGATAGGGAAGAGGGGAACAAAGAATCACACACGGAACCATGGATTAGAGTTGGGAGTATTTGGCAGCATGGACCCAATGAAAATGGAAGAGGGCTCAGAGGACAGGAGTGGGAGGGTTCATTTTTAATAGGGGATTTGTAGAGAACAGACTTTTATCTGTGCCACTTTGGACATAGTTCATTAATATGTCTAAAGTATCTTCCAAGTTCTTAGTAAGATTTTAAACTTGATATTTCATTCAAATTTATCAGCACCTGTTGGTGCTCCATTGATCTCAATGGTGGATATTAGAAACCTATCTGATATTCATATAGCATAGGACCCAAAGCCTAGATGTCTTTCCTTGATTCAATACATATTAGCAGGATGTGATTTTTTGCTTAATATATGATACAAATTAAATAATATGTAATGTTGTATAATGTTATTAAAATGCTACATGTTTATATAGTATACCACATTGTATGATTATGTGTTGTACACTTAGAAATAGCCCATATCATAAAATTACATATTCTATAATTATATGATATATATTATATTTTACTGTATATAATAATTACAATTATAGAATTATAGAATATAGGACATGATGCAGATTAGGCTACTATGATCATCGAGACGGAGTCTATATGGGACTTCTGGATTGCAATCTTATACTGCTCCTTTATTTTGGCTTCTCATACTGACTAGAAATTGGGATGGGGAGATCAAGAGGAAGCAGAACAAATTACACTTTTAATATATATACATAGATGCATATTTGTATAGCTATTGGATTATAGATAATTATATTAATATAAATAGAGAGAGAAGCATATACAAGTTATTTTTAAAAGATATATGTTCAAATATCAGTTTATACAAGATACCATTTTTAAAAGAGTTATATAAATAAAAAATACATGTTATGTGTATAGAAACACATATATGCATATATACATGTGTGTATATAATATACCCATGTGCATGTGTGTGTAAATAGAAACACATGGATACATGTGTTTTTTCCTTGCGACAGAATATAAGATCCTTAAGAACAATAATCATTTGGAAGAGGGGAGAGATTAGAGTGAGGAAGGATATGCTGAGTTTAAGATGGGACATCCAGATGGGAGAAATATTCAGATCACAGTTGGTGGTACTGGGGTGTAGAGGAAGGAGGCAAGGAGAAAGAATCATGAACAAGTCCATAGTCGAAAAGCAGAATAACAGGAAAACACCAAGAAGAAAACTGTGCATCTATAACAGCTCCTGAGAACTTTCAGTCTGTCTCTTAGCTCTCCCAGACATCTACATATTCATGAGCCTAAGCTGTGATTTAAAAAAGAACCCTGTCGTCATAACTATCAGCCATCAAAGTGTCTTTTTTTAAAGAAAACTATTGTGTCTGAGCTCAACATTGCTACCATTCCACCACCTTGAAGGAGGTATAAAAATTGGAGCATGAAATCCTTCCCCTAATCTCCAGCTATTGTCTAGTCTGCCAGTTCATCCCCCAACAAAGTACGACAATGGAACGTCAGGCTTCTGAACTAATCTTTCATGGATGGGCCACACACACATACCAGGGCTCAAATTTGAAGAACATTATAAATATTAATGATGTTGATATAGCCTTTTAAAATCTGTCCTGTCGCATGCCTGCCAGGGAAACCCATGGAATTCAATCAGGTTTTGTCCCTCCCACTGAGGTTCTGCTACCAATTTCCTTCTCTACCTTGGTTAATTGGTGGGATGGTGGCGGTATAGGGAAGAAAAGAAATGAAAAACCCAGAAAGGCTTTCCAAACCTGAATGTTACCCAACAATTACTTGGAAACCATCTTGATCCCTGGTTTTCCCACTTGGTGGACTATACTTTAGCTCTCTGGGGAAAAAAAATCTTTGATGTTTATATAGACACATATTTGCATTCACACCAGAAAATGTCACAACATATAAGTTCTGTTATGACCATTTCTATAATAGGTTTACAGAATATAATCATCAGTGCTCATATACTGTAATCATACTTAACTCTACACAGTACAGATTACATTGGTTATTTTGGAAGCCCCAAGGCCTCCTAGCTTTGGCAAATAAAATCATATTTACAAAGTACCAGCCATTGACTCTCATAAAGTAGAAATGCTTATTTCTGCTTGTTTGTACCTTGACTCCCTAGAGAGATTTTTGTTTTTTTTTTTCTTTCACACAATAAAATTCCTTTTCCACTATAGGGAAGGTAGGAACAACAGGGGAAGACAATTTTAATATAATCCAGGACCTGACTTGTGACACTTCATCTATGGAAACCATTTAGATAAGAAATATTCAAGCTTAGCCTCAACATCACCTGTCTCACTTCAGTGCAATTAAGTAAACATTTATTAAGTGCTTCCTATGTACTATTCCCTGAGAAGACATAGGCAAAAGGTTTGCATTCTACTTAAGGGAAGACAAGGGATGTTCATCACCTAGCAAGTCAAATAAATAGGTGACAAATACAAATTTTTCAGAATGGAATCAGGAAAGTGCTCACAACTGGGGAATCATGGAAGGCTTCTTGAAGGAGGTGGTGATTGAATAAGCCTTGAAGGAAGCTTGGAATTCCAAGAGGTGAAGTTGGGGAGGGAGAATGTTTCCAACATGATAAAGTCTCTGAAAAATCATAGAAGTTGGAGATACATTGTTCCATTTGAGGAATGGAAAGAAGCCAGTTTGTCTGGACTGTACGGACATGAATTTGGAGTACTGAGAAATTAGTCAGTCAAAAATCGACTAGATCCCAGACACTATGGATGGAGTGGATGGAGCACTGGACCTGGATGAAGAAAAATCCGAGTTGAAATCTGGTATCGGATATTTACTAGTTGTGTGATCCTAGACATGTCATTTAATTGTTTGCTTTAGTCCACTAGAGAAGGAAATGAAAAACCATGCCAGTAACTTTGCCAAGAAAACTCCGTGGACACTATGATTCATGGAGTCACAAAGTAGGGTCTGACAGGACAACGGAACAACAAAAAATGTATGCTATCTAATTCGATTATTTTATTTGATCCTCACAACAAGACTGCAAAAGTAGCCGCTAGTATCATCCATTTCTTGAGACACAAAGGCACAGATGGGTTAAAAACTTGCCCAGAATCACACAACTAATAAGTGTATAGGGCTGGATTTGAACTCAGATCTTACTGACTTCATAACCATTTCTCTATCCATTACTTCTAAGGAAAAAGAGAGCTAAGGGTAGAGGTAGAAGGCAGATAGGACATAGTGGTGAAGATCAGAAAAAGTCTAGAAAAATAGTCTGCAGCCAGATTGTAACAGAACTATCCACATAATATCCTGAAGTCAGTGAGGAGTCAGTGACGCTATCTGACCAAGAGAGTAGTCAGACCTGCACTTTAAGAATATTGGTTTATTATATTACTTTATCAATATTACACATTGCAGAGTATAGACTGAAAGGTTTATACAAATGCACTTGCTAGATTTAAATTCCTCTATACTTTTTAATTTCACCATATTTCCCAATGACATTTGAATATGGTTCAGGTACCACTGGAAGTGTGGCATGATGAGGAGTCCCATTTTCAACATCTCTGATGTGAGAAACTCTTGTAAAAGTTCAGGTGAGAGGTCATGAAGTTCTGGACCAAGGTGGATATGGGAATGGAGATGAGGCACTGAATGAGAGAGATGATGAAGTAAAATCAACCAGATTTTGAGAATTGATGGATATGAAGAGTAAGACAATGAAGAGTCATGGATGACTTGGAAATGGATAACTTAAATGACCGACAAGATGAAGCTGTCCTTAAAAGAATTAGGGAAGTTCCTAAGAGGGATGACCTTAGGAGAAAAGATAATGAATTCCCTTCTAGATGTGATGAATTGCAGATGTCTTTTGTACATCCTGATGGAGATGTCTGGCAAGTCATCAGTGAAATGGGAAGGGAGCTCAGGAGACTGAGGGTCAGACTTATGACTGCAGGGTAAAACAGAAATTTTCTAGTCATTCTCTCGCACCCCATATGGTCAAATCTGGGATAACCAAGAGGTCAGAAAAGGAGCTGTCACTCATTTTTCTTGCAAACAGAAAATCCTTTGTGCTGTAAGGTTTGGGGTTAAAATTTTAACAATTTGCAGGAGTCTGCTTTGCTAACATTAATTAGAACAGCTAGGTGGTATAGTGGATAAAGTATTTGACCTAGAGTCAGGAAGACTTTAAGACACTTCCTAGATGTGTGAACTTGGGCAAATCATTTAACCATGTTTGTCTTGGTTTCCTCATATGTAAAATGAACTGGAGAAGGAAATGGCAAACCACTCCAGTATCTTTGCAAAAAAAAAAAAAAAAAAAAAAGAAACCCAAATAGGGTTATGGAAAGTTGGAGATGACTGAAAACAAAAACACAGTAAGATAAGATATGGAAAGTTCCTCTCAGTAGAAATCTTTAAGTAAAACTTAGATGTTGCTGGGAGGACTCTCATTCACAGAAAAGTTGAACTAAACAGTGACTGGGGTCCCTGCCAACTCTGATTTTCTGTTATTCTATGTGTTTGATACCCATAATTTGATAGAAGCAAAAATCAAGCTTCAGGAAGGATTAAAAAAAAAGGTTCTCCTTGACCAAGATTTACATGAGGTTAGGATAAGGTTAGGTCTGGCATCCAAAAATTGGATGGCACATTTCTGCCACTTACTACTTGAGATTGATATGCTTTTCCCTAATTAAATTGTTTCTTTTTTCTACAATTCAAAGTCCAAGTGTTTTGTTAAAAGTTAAATCTATAAAGGGAGGGGCAGCTAGGTGGTCAGAATCAAAAGGACCTGAGTTCAAATTCAGCCTCAGAAATCTACTAGCTGTGAGACCCTGGGCAAATCATTTAACCCTGATTGCCTCCAAAAAAAGAAATCTTGGGGTGGCTAGGTGGCACAGTGGATAGAGCACCAGCCCTGGATTCAGGAGGACCTGAGTTCAAATTTGACCTCAGACACTTAATAATTACCTAGCTGTGTGGCCTTGGGCAAGCCACTTAACCCCATTGCCTTGAAAAATCTAAAAAAAAAAAATCTTGAAAGGCAAGAGTTTCAGAAATTCAATTTCCCTCCTCTCTCACTTTCATATTAGCAACATATTGCATTCCCCTTTTCTCTTCCTTCCCAGATAGAGTTCAATCTTTCTTTTTGCTCTCAGAAGTTACAGCTGAAAAAAATCAGGGGTTTCAATGACTTAATAAACTTTCTGTCTCCAGTGCAGGATGGAGAAAATATCTCAGTGACTCAGAGCAGTGTAGCAGCTTGGAAAATAGGATGATCTCATGATTTCATCAGGTCATCAAAGGAAACCTAGAAGGGTCTCTTGGACACCATGCTTGGACCAACAAGAAATCAGGACTGACTCTCTGACTCTTCCTCCAGGATTCATTGAAATGTTTGATTTTGCCTCTATACCCCAATTCAGCCTTTCCTGGGGTAGAAGGGCAAAACCGCAGCCCAGGGGAAGGAGGGAAAGGCCACAATGTTCACAGGCCAATGTGTGCAAAATTAGAGAGTTTGTATCCTAACCGCTACTTACTATTAGAACTTGGACAAGTTCTCTCATTGGTGAAATGAGAAGATTGAACTAGATGGTCTCGAAGGTCCATTCCAACTCTAGGCAAAGGATCTGATGGCCAGCAGGAATCCACTAGCACACTGTTGTTCATTCATTTCAATTGCGCTCAACCTTCATGACTCCATTTGGTGTTTTCTTGGCAAAGATACTGAAATGATTTTCCATATTCTCCAGTTCATTTTACAGATGTGGAAACTGAGGCAAATAGGGCTAAGAGATTTGTTCAGGGTCACACAGCAAATGTCTGAGGTCACATTTGAACTCAGATCGTACTGACTAGAGACTGGACACTATGCACTAAATCAAGTAGCTGTTGCCCTTAACCTCTCAATTCTGCTTACTTGTAGCTCCCACATCTTAACCTTGAACTGTGCTCCTGTTTCTTCTGGTGTTTGTCAAGAATGATAAATATTTTTTTTAAATCAAATCACCTATTTTTTTTTTGTAAAAATGGAGCTATTATCTATCCGAAGAAGTCACTTCCTCCCTTGTGGCCCTCACCGGTTACAAAGAATCCTTTTCCACTGGCACATTAAGAAACAAGTAAATATAGTGTTTAGCGCAACAACTTGAGTTATAGAAACAGGTCCTTCAAGGGACATTTTTCTTGTTGTCCCTGACAGAGTATTTTGCCGATAGCAATGGGAAATTCTATCATTCAATCTCTCCTTCTAGAGAGGCATAAGTAGCAAGAATGTGACCATCTGTGGGTCTCAGTGACTCACAGCATTATTCAACTATCATTCAGCCAGTAACTCACATTTCAGGAAGGAAACAATATTTTGAGACTTAAAGATTAAGTCCTTGTGGTGAGGCTAAGACACACACACACACGCACGCACAAACATCCATCCCTCACATTAGATGATCACATTGGAAGACTATTATTAAGATGGTGGTCTTCTGGGATTTAGGTTCCTAATACTGAACCTAATACTGTATCATTTAGTCTATATATGGGCAGTATGTTTATGGGTGTGTAAACTCAGAAAGCCTCTGAGATCATTCATAGCCTGGACTCTGATTTCTTTTGACATGATTTCATTATCAAAGAAAACTAGAACTTTGAGGGCAGCTAGGTGGCTCAGTGGATAGAGCACTGGCCCTGGAGTTAGGAGGACCTGAGTTCAAATGTGACCTCAGACACTTCATAATTACCTAGATGTGTGGCCTTGGGCAAGCCACTTAACCTCATTACCTTAAAGTTAAAAAAAAAATGTTAAGAATACTAGAATTTCAGAGATAGAATGATTCCCTAGAGAACTATGAGTTCAATCCCAACATCAAAAAGTTACCCACTTAAAGACAACCAGTGGTGAAGAATATTCATGTATATATGCCTATATCATGTGATGTGTATATGTGTTTGCATATATTTGTATATAGTGTGTCTATAAAATTCTGATGATGATGATGACAATGATGATGATGATGATGATGTCTGCATTTTATTCTCAAAGAAGACCACAACATCAGAAAGTCAATGCCTTGACAAGTAAGTGAATTGGATTTGAGTGAAGGAGGCTGTGCTAAGTCACCAACCTCACTTTCTCCTCCAGAACCATCTGAGTCCAATGGCTAGATATGAATCAGGATGACTTAAGATGGTCAGGAATGTGAGGCAATCAGATACAATCAGATACAATCAGATACATACATATATACATACATACATACATACATCTGAAAAGATATAGAGGAAAAAGAGACATTTCACTGTTAGCTGAATGGTATGGAGAAAGACTTGAAGCAGGGAGACCAACCAGCAAGCTATTGTAATAGTTCTGGCATGAAGTGATGAGGTACATTTAATAAGGAAGGAAATATATTTATGTATGTAATTTGCATATTATATATTAATGGTAGTTTGTCGCTCAGCACTTTTCAGTCATATCTGTCTCTTCCTGACCTAATTTGGGGTTTTCTTGACAAGGATACTATAATGGCTTGCTATTTCCTTTCCCAGTTCATTTTACAGATGGAGAAACTGAGGCAAACAGGGTGAAGTGACTTGCCCAGAGTCACAGAAATAGTGACTGAGACCGGATTTGAACTCAGAAAAATGAGTCTTTCTGATTCCAAGCCCAGTGTTTCACTTATTATGGCACCACCTAGTAGCCCTGTATGAATTAATAGCAATAATTTTTCAATTACTGATTATTATCAATATTATATAGTAATATATTATTTCATATATATGCTTATCTCCTTATTAAATGTGTTCTCATCATCCCCTGCAAATAACTATTACAATAGTCTTCTGGTTGGTTCCCTACTTCAAGTGTCCATTCAGCTGACAGTGATGTCCCTGAAGCACTTGTCTGACCCACATTATTTCACTATTCAGCAAACTCTAGTGCCTCCTTCATATCTTCAGAATCAAATATAAAGCCTTCTGTTTGGTTTGAAAACCCTTTACAACCTGACCCTTCCTATCTTTCCAATCTTCTCACACCTAAGCTCTCACCCCACCCCAGTCAGTGACATTGCCCTCCTGTTCCACCTCCAGACATTTTCATTGATTCTCCTATGCCTGGCACACTGTTCCTCCTCATCTCTATCTCCTGACTTCTTTTAAGTCTTAGTTAGAGCTCCATCATCTATAGGAAGCCTTTCCCAATCCCTTGTAACATGTGTGCCTTCCTTCTCTTGATTATCTCCAAATAATCTTACCAATATCAACCTCCTGAGTTCAAATATGCCCTCAGACACTTCCTGGCTGTGTGACCCTGTGCAAGTCACTTAACTTTATTTGCCTTAGTCTCCTCATCTGTAAAATGAGCTGCAGAAGGAAATGACAAATTGCTCCAGTATCTTTGCCAAGAAAATCCCAAATGGGTTCCTGAAGAATCAAAGACAACAGAAAAACAACTAAACACGTTGTCTTCTCATTGGCATCTTGAGATCAGGGAACGTGTTTTTGCCTTTCTTTGTATCTCCAGAGCATAACACAGTAGCTAATGCAGAGTAAACACTGCTAAGCTACTCCGTAGAGTTGTATGACACTGATCTCTTAAAAGTTTTGTCTTGAAACACAAGCTTTCTGCCAAAGTGAGAGGTGAAACTTTTGCCAGTTGCCAAAGGGCCAGCCTAATTGCACTCAAGGAGACTCACCTTCTCTGGCTTCTCCCCTCTGCTTCCTAGAACCTCTGGCTTCCTTCAAGACTCAACTCAAGCTCTTTCTTTTTTTTTTTTTTAGATTTTTTTTTGCAAGGCAAATGGGGTTCAGCGGCTTGCCCAAGGCCACACAGCTAAGTAATTATTAAGTATCTGAGACCGCATTTGAACCCAGGTACTCCTGACTCCAGGGCCGGTGCTTTGTCCACTGCGCCACCTAGCCGCCCCAAGCTCTTTCCACAAAAGACCTCTCCCAACTCCAAACTTTTGGCTTCTAGGGTCTTTCATCTACTCTGTATATATCTTATATACTTCTCTATTTGAATGATGCTATATCCCTACCTCATTAGAATATAAGACCTTAGATCCCAAAGAAGATATATAATTAGATATATTAGATGACAAAGTGGATAGGGAACTGGGACTTGAGTCAGGAAGGCCTGAATTCAAATCAGACTTTAGACACTTACTATATGACTCTGAGTAAGTCACCTAACCCATTTGCCTCAATTTCCCCTACTGTAAAATGAAGATAATAATAGTACCACCTTCCAGAGTTACTGTGAAGATCATATGGGATAATAGTAGGTGATTAATAGATACTTATTCCTTTCCCCTCCTATCACCTTTTTAAATTGAATTTGTTTTCTTCTTTTTCTATTTTTCTCTTTAATTTTTTATACACGATGGCTCTCTGAGAGAGAGAAGAAGGAGAGAAATAGAGTGAGGAAGAGAAAGAAGGAAAGGGAAGTCATACCTGGAAAAGTTCACACTTGGAAAAAGACCAAGTAGTCAGCAGTTTCCTAACTATGGACTAGATTAAAATCCTTCTCTGAGACTTGAATAAATAAATGAAAAATGCAATTATTTAGTACCTCTGATTTTTAAAATGAAACTACTTCTTACCTCAAGGAGCAAATATTCTCATATATAGCACAATATAATATAATCTATTCTCCACCCTGCTCCTGCATCAGGGACTTTTCAAATTCCTTGTCACTTTCTTTTCTGTGTTGTCTTACCCACTAGACTTTGGGCTTCTTGGGGTCAGGGAATGTCTTTCTTTTTCATATACTTAAAACAGTACCTGTTAATAAATGGATGGATGGACATGTTGCTTGGTCTTGAGGTTGGCTGCATGTAATAATGTGAATTTGCACTACTTACACAGTCATTAAATCAGACCATCTCAGCCCAAGAGTGGGAGTTCCGAATCTGTGAAAGATGATTTAGGAAGCAGGATCATAAATTTAGAGATGTACTCTATTTCAGTGGTTATCCTACCTGAAGTTTTCATTTTACAGATAACAAAATTGAGGCCCAGAGAAAAGCAGCTTTTCTGAGATCACACAGTTGGTTCCGTAAAGGAATAAATTAGTCTCCTGGCCACTTTCTATTACCTAGAAGTCCTGTAGGACTCTACAACTCAAGACAGATTATGATTTGTTCAGTCTCTTTTGTAATACATACCCCCCAAAAAAATGGGAACCTTCATTCTTCATTCTTCCCACTTCAGAAATAACTTGATCCTCCCAAGTCAAAGGATCGCAGATTTTATGCTGAAAGGAACCTTAGATTCAGTTTCAGTTCTTCATTTTACAGATGAGAAAGGTGTGCTGACTTGCTCAAGGTCACTCAGGTATAAGTGATAAAACCAAGATTTGATTCTAATTCCAAAGTCTGAAATCTCTATTGTTTTACCTTTCCAGCAGTTCCCCTACCTGAGCCTTGCCTTTGAACAGGGAGAATAAGTCCTCCTTCCCCAGATCTGCCTTTCAATTTGGTGGCATAGTGGATAGAATACTGGACCTGGAGTCAGGAGTACCAGCCACTTCCTAGCTATGTGTGCCTCTTCACATAGTTCTATTTCTGAGCTATGTAACCCTAGACAAGCCACTTAACCCTATTTGCCTCAGTCTCCTCATCTAGCCAATGGTGTGGAGAAGGAAATGGAAAACCAGTCCCGTATCTCTGCCAAGGAAATGCCAAATGGAATCATGGAGAGTCAGACATGACTGGAACAACTGAACAATATATTTTCACTTTATTTTTGACCTTAGCAAAAAAAGAAAACACCTTAGTTGCCTCAAGAGATAGTGAATTCCTTTTCACTGGAGGTCTTCAATCAAAGACTGGATAAATACTTGTCAGTTATGATGTAGGGAGGTCTAATTTCTGCTAAGGGGCTGACTTGATGGTCACTGAAGTGACATACAGTTCTGATTACTCATGAATCTGTGGTTCTGTGATTACTGGGTCCTTACCCATGAATCAGAGTATCCCTGTGCCTTGCTAGCCAGTTCCCCGATGAGAGACTCAGCAATTAGACTGACAAAGGTCTCCACTTGGGCACAGCCCTGAGGCATCTGCCATCAATTCACTTCTGACTCTAAACCAAGCCTTTGTTCTTATCTACCAAGATTCATAGATTCATCACAGTCCATTCATTCTAAGAAGCCCACATGACTTGGAGCTATCTCTGTTTAGGATACACGTTGGAACAGTTCACAGGTAGCCAATAAGCATTCATTGCTTACCATGTGTGAGACACCGTGCTAGAGCTACAAAGAGAGGCAAAATGATGATACCTAAGATTGCCAGGCTTTCTACAGGCACACAGGCCTTCAACCAAGAAGATCACGGGCCAGAGGATAATTCCTGGGCTGGGAACTAGGAAACCAGCTTGACCATGAGTCCCTTTATCACCCTAGCCTAATCACAGATCATAGGTAGAGCAGGAAGGAATGTTCAAGATGACCACATCCAAGTTCTTCATTTTACAGATGAAGAAACTAAGGCATGGAGAAGTTAATAGATTGGAGAATCATAAATTGAAAGCTGAAGGAGATTGTAGAAGGCATCAAGTACAAAAGCCTCATTTTAATTAGGAAACTGAGGCTAAAGAAGCTAAGTAACTTGTTCATGTTCCCCCAAGTACTAAATTGCAGAGGAGACTTCTAACCCAGTTCACTGACTGTGAATCAGATTGTAGTCACCTCTTTTGTGTCCTGGATACTTTTGGTAACTAGGCAAAGTCATTGGCCTCTTCTCAGAATTATGTTTATAAATGTAAAAAATAAATAATAGAATTACAAAGAAAAAATATTGAAGTAAAGATGTTATTTTTCTCATATTAGTTCATGAACCTCTGGAAATCTACCCATAAATCAAGAAACCTATGGACCCCAGGTTAAGAACCCAGATTTCAGTGCAATATACTCCCCATTCTCTGGTTTTCCTATCTGTAAATTGGGCATAGTTATGCCCCCCCCCTCCATCTCCTTCACACACTGGAGATTTAACAATGAAATTGTAATTGGCATGACCAAAGGAAAGCATTTCTCAGTAGACTGGGGTTTATTCTTTGTACAACAGGTGATCTCATTGAAAACGCCCAGGATGAGACCCCCAACTTCAAGTTTTCAACTTCTAATTTCTTAGACAGATCAGCAACTTGTCCATAGCACAGTGTCTTAAAGGGTTTACCCAGGTCACTGAAAGGGTTAATGACTTGCCCACTGTCATGCAGCTGGGACATGTCACACAAGAAGTTGTGCAGTGAATTAAGAGCAGAATTTGGAGTTAGGAAGACCTAAGTTAAAATCTGATCTCAGATATTTACTAGTCGTAAGATCTTGGGCAAGTCACTTAATCTCTATCTTGATTTCCTCATCTGTAAAGTGAGTACAGAGGCAGCTAGAGTACCAGCCCTGGAGTCAGGAGAACCTGAGTTCAAATTCAACCTCAGACACTTAATAATTGCCTAGCTGTGTGACCTTGGGCAAGTCACTTAACCCCATTGCTATAAATAAAATAAAAAAGAAATTTTTTTAAAATGAGTATTATAATAATAGCACCTGTCACTTAGCTTAAAAGAATCAAATGAGTTTACATATATAAAGTGTTTTGCAAATCTTAAAGTGACATGTAAATGCTAGTGAAGATGCCACTGATGATGAGGAGGATAATACCTGGACCCAGGTCTTCCTGACTGTAAAGTTAGTCGTCTATTTCATTACAAAACATCTCTATGCAAAATATATTGTATTGTATATGCAAAAATATACATAAAACATATTATATATATACACAAAAATATTATCATTGCTACTATAAAACTAAGAAGATAGGGAAATCAGCTCTTTTTTTAAATTCTCTAGAACAATAATCTGCCATTTTTACTTCAAATTGGGAAAGAAAAAACTCACTGCCTTGTAAAAATGCAACAGTTGTGGAGAAAGAAGTTAAGAATGAACCAGAAAAAGCAGGTTCCATCTTTCTCTAAGAACAGGAAGTTGAAAACTCTACCTTAGTGCCATTCACCAACCAGCAGAGCTTGGAGCAGTGCGAATGACAGCTGTTGGAAAGATGTTGCAGATCACCAGTTGCATTTCTACATCTATTCAAGGTCCCCATGTCTGAAGACATTTCAGAGCCAATTGCTATGGTGAGTCTAAAGGTATCCTGGAGTAAATGCTCCCATTTCATGTGCCAGTACTCAAGAACCTATAATTATGGCCACCTGCAACCTAACACACTGACAAAAAAATTACAGTTCTGTACAAATTAGCTTGATGGGCTCCAGGAAGAGAATAATGAAAAGAAAAGAGTCACATTGTGCATTCTATACATGGGAAGCCACCCTTGTTTTAAGGATCAGAAACAGCATAACAAGTCTGAAAGGACAGGAGGTAGAGGGATTTTCCAGGTTACAGTCCTGCCAACACCAACCATCATATCACAGCAGGAGACAGGAGAAGCTGTTCTCATTGTTCTTATTTGTCCTTCATTCTCAAAGAGGACCAATAAAATCATGAGGGTGATGTCTTGACTTACAAGTGAGTTGAGCTTAAGTGAGGTGGCTGGAGCCACTCTTCTCCAGAGTCATCAAAGTCCAATGGCAGGACATAAGTCACAAGACAATGCATCTCCTGTCAGAGGACTGCAGGGACCTTTGCTGAGATGTCCTAGTGAAGAAGTTGCTACTCTGGACAACAGCTCTGACAGTGTCAAATGTCTAAAAGATTCTTGCTTCATAGATACCCTCCAGCAGCTAGGGAATGTATGAATGAATGAATAAATAGATGACTGAATGGATGAGTGATTGAAGCTATTTATAAAAAGTGGTCTCTGATCCCTCCTGTAACAAAATCTGACTAGCAACAAGACCACATGGGACTCTATTATCTAACTCTACCCTGAGTAATTCAAATTATGCTTATTGAGTTGACCAGCTACACATGCCAGAGAACCCAAAGGGAAATACAAATACAGTGTTCTTATCACTTATCGGATCTCCAAAAATCCATGAGCTCAGGATTAGCTTGGGAGTTGTATTTGTAAACTGAGGCACAAAGGAGGAATCATTGAGAGCTCAGTGGACCATTAGTCTTTAGAACTAGCTTAAGACTCAAATGGTTCGAATCAACCATAAAGGATCTTTGAAAGAAGATTTTGTCAACCTCGAGAGAAAGAACTGATAATTACAAAAAGTATGGTTTCACATATGTTTTAAATCTGTGTCAAATGGTGGCTTTTTCTAGTGCACTGTGGAGAGTGAGGGAAACAGTTCAATACTTCAAATAAATAAAATTGAGCTGAGGATCATTTGAATACATAAGGATTGTTTGAAGGTGGATAGAAGCACTGGACTAAACAGCTTCTATGTTCTAGAGTCACTTTATGTGTGAAATGAAAGGGATGAACGATACGGTCTCTGAGGTCCCTTCCAGCTCTAAATTATTTGATGTCCCCAAGACAGAATCTCTTCACTGTAGGTGTGTGAGGAAGAGAAGAGAAGAATTTTTTAAGGATCTACTATGCATGAGAAACTGGGTTAAATGCTATATAGATCTTATTTCATTTGATCCTCACCACAACCCTGAAAAGTGTGTGCTCTTATTAACCTCATTTCTCAATTGAGGAAACTGAGGTAGACAGAGGTGAAGTATCTTGTTCAGGATCATCAGTTAATAAGCATCTCCCTAGCAGTCTCTTATTGCTAGAAAATTGAATTGGACTAGTTGGCCTCTTGAGTTCTCTTCCAACTAAGATCTAGAGTCCTGGGGTCCATAGACACCTTCTTATCCTGAAGAATCTATGCCTATATTCTCCCATAGATCCTTTCTGTCTACATTCATCTGTGAATCCATGTTCAATCCCTACATCTTCAACTGAGGATCTGTCCAACACTCCAGAAGCTATAAATACAAGCTTGGCTCAGCTCACTTCCCTCATTTTACCTTTGCTGTAAAGGGAGACCACTTCCTTTTCCCTTCCTACCTTTCCCAGGTTATCTCCCTAAACCACCTCTTACATCATCATCACCGCCATCAAGAAGAATTTTTTTTGTGTTGCATTTTTTGAAATATTGGTAAACATTTCCCAATGACATTTTAATAGTTATGCAGAGACTATATCAATGGTTTTTATTTTTTAATAATATTTAATTTTCTCCAATTACATGTAAAAACAATTTCAGTTGATTATTTTTAAGTTTTGAGTTCCAAATTCTATCCGTCCCTCTCTCCTCTTCCCCATCCCTGAGATGGCAAGCAATCTGATATCATTTATACATATGCATTCATAACATTTCTGCAAAAGAAGGAGGGAAGGAAAGAAGGATGGAAGGAAGGAGGGGAAGGAAGGAAGGAAGGAAGGAAGGAAGGAAGGAAGGAAGGAAGGAAGGAAGGAAGGAAGGAAGGAAGGAAGGGTAAGAGGGAAGAAAAGTATGTTTCAGTCTTCATCCAGACCACATCAGTTCTTTGTCTGAAGACAGAGAGCACTTTTCAACCTGAGTCCTTGAGGATTGTTTGGGGTCACTGTTTTGCTGAGCATAACCAAATCATTCCCCATTCAAGCAGCCCTTAGTAAGTCAATAACGTGCCAGGAACCACGTTCAGACTGGAGAGTTGGGTAAGGTTAAAAACAGGGCTCTTGTCTTCAAAGAGTTTCCATTCAAATGAGGAAGACAATACACAAATGGCTACTTACACACAAGTTAAGCAGCTCAGATAGCACAATGGTTGGAAAGCTGAGTCATGCCCTGGGATAGATTACCATCATCTTGGCTCATTATTCACTCTGTCACTTCATCTGAGGAGGTATGGACACTGGATTTAGAGTCAAGAAATCACTTACTAGGGATAATAACAATGGGGATAAGAGCAACAGCTACTTTTCTAGGGTGATTGTGAGGACAAAATAGGACAATATTTGTAAAAGACTTTGCAAATATTAAAGATTTAAATACTTGTATTATACAAGATATATACAAGTGGAAATCAGATGTAATGGACTAGTAATAGGGGATGGAGGCAAAAAGGCCCCATTTATTATTTATTTTTAACATTTTTTTTTATGTTGAGTTCCACATTCTCTCCCTCCCTTCTGTTCCTCACCTCCATCCACTGAAAAGGCAATTGATATGATATCAGTTATAGATATGAAATAACTTTATAGAGACTTAAAGAAACCAGGGAAGTCCAGTGGGTAGAGGGAGAATTCTAGGGATGGGGGACAGCCTGGGAAAAGCCCAGTCAGGAGATAGGGTGTTTTTGTTGTGCTCGAGAACGGGAAGTCTAGTAGAGTATAAAGATGGGTAGTCAAGTATGATAAAGGCAATAACTGGCACAAGGAACAGAGCACTGGAATTGGACTCAGGAAGACCTGAGTTCAAATTTGGCCTCAGACAATGACTGTGTGTCCCTGGGTAAATTACTTAACCCTCTTTGCTTCAGTTTCTTCTCCTGCAAAATTAACTGATGAAAGAAATGACAAATCACTGCAGTATCTCTGCCAAGAAAACTCCATATGGGGTAGCTAGGTGGCACAGTGGATAGAGCACCAGCCTTGGAGTCAGGGGTACCTGAGTTCAAATCTGGCCTCAGACACTTAATAATTACCTAGCTACATGGCCTTGGGCAAGCCACTTAACCCCATTTGCCTTGCAAAAACCTAAAAAAGAAAAAAAAAGAAAACTCCATATGAGGTTACAAAGAATTGGACACAATTGAAATGACTGAACAACAACAGGATCTGAAGGTTAGAAAGCTATCAGGTTTGGAAAACTTTAAAAGTCAAACAAAGGAGCTGATATTTGATTCTGGAGGTAGTAGGGAGCCACTGACATTTATTGAATAGGGGCAGTGACATAGTTATCATACTGAATGTAGTTCAACCTCCTAGTATCTTCCAGACATCTCTCTAACTGACCTCTAGGTCACCCTCTGCCTTACTTCTTTAGAGATGATTTCATTACAAGATTTCCAACCCTAACATATTTCAATAAGAATGCCTTAACTAATTGTAACAGTTAGCCCTAGTGAACACGTATGGCAATCAGATGATGGCAATAGAAAACAAGTGCTCCAGAGGAACCATTTCAGCATATCAGACCAATAATCCACAAACGAAAAAGGATTCACACAATAGACTCTAATGGTTTCCAAGGAGCTGTTATGGTATATTGGGTAAATAAAATGTTATTGAAATGTATTTTTCCTGTTTAAACAACTTGCAGCAGGTGCATGGGAAGTGGCGAATTACCGCATGTTTCATGTGTGCTTGAATACTAAGAGGACGCAAAGAAAACGTTTTTGTTACAAGAAGCTATTTCTTACCATTGCCAGAGGAACGATGCCGGCGTATGTTGTCTGGCTGATGAAGATCTCAGAGACCACCAATTCACCTGGCGAGTCTTCCTCAGGGTACTCGATCTGCCAGGTAACTTGCTGAGCCCCTGCCAACCCACTACTGTTGTCGACTTCAAAGTCCATCTGCAAGATCTCATAGAAGGAGGTGTTTACTCTAGGAAGGAAAAAAATACAAATAAAGCCCAATTTAAAACAGAGCATCAGCAAGGCATCAACAGTGTAATAAACAGTCACATTTTGCCTTTCCGTGTCAAAAAATTACCGTCAAGTTCAACAAGGAGACCAGCCACATCGATAAAAAGAGTAAATCATAGGATTTCCTCTGATGGTCTGGGCTCAGAGGGGAAACTAACAGGCTTCCTGAAAAGGAGAGCCATCGTCGATTAAATGGGGCGTTCAGAGATGGCATATTATCTCAGGGTGTTTAACTCTCCCCATGTCCGCCAACCTTGGGAGCCATAAAAAACCACAGATGTTGCAAAATTATGTAATTACCCTCATCTGAATTTGGGGGCAGGTTTCGTCCTTTTGATTCCCTGGTTCATGCCAAACTGTGTGTTTATAATGGGAGATACAACCTTCTCCTTCCAGCTCAAGCTCATATAATTGCCCTTTCCCATGCATTATGCTCCTGCCAAACTGGACCACATTCCTTTGCACTTCCTGCCTCTGCAACTCTGTGAATACCTGGATCCCAACTCACTGGAGCCAAGAATCCATTACTAACATTATCATTAATGAAGACATGTCTTCAACAATTCATTAGCAAATGAATACACACACACACACACACACACACACACACACACACACACTTTTACTAAGCTTTTGCCATTGTCAGATACTGGACTAGGTCCTAAGGATACAAACATTAAACACAGTCCTTAAGAAGCTTTAATATTCTAATAGTGACACCATACATATAGGGGAATGAGGATTAGAAGGAACTTTCCAGAAGAAAACATCTATCACTTAGAATTCTAATTATTTCTTCTCTGGTAGCAGATTCATCCTTGTAGATCAGAGATCTAGTCAAACTATGCTGGTAACTGGCCACCATATTCAAAATCCCTTCTGGGATTTTGGGCCCTGGCATAACTTGCCCCCCACCTTGGGAATGGACTATCTCATCACCTTTGCCTCATGGGATCCTAGCTTCCTTTCAGACTAATTCAAGGATTCCCTTCTTCTACATGCTCTTTCCAGTCCCCCGAGTTATCAACTCTCTTACCATCTTGAAAGGGGAAAATTATGAATCTTTTGAAAGGAGTTTCATTTGTATTACTTTGTATATAGCTTGTCTTGCTTGTGAACATGTTGCTTTTCCCAATCCTGAGGCTCCTTGAAGGCAGAGACTAGTGCACTTTTTTCTTTTTCAAGACCTAAGAAGAATTCCTGTCACATAGTAGGCATTGTTGGGAAAGAGAACCACAGATCACAGACTTGGGATGTAGAACAGATTGAGAAGCCTCACTGCTGTGAGAAAAGAGAACTTTGTATATAATTTCTTGCATATACATATTTTTTCATATACATATACATATTCATATGTAGGTACACAGAATCGATTATTATTGTTATTAAAATTGTTATTATTGTTATTAAAAACTTGGAAGATAAGAGATAAGTTAATTGATATCATTCCTCTGTCTGAGAGCTCTGTATATAATTTAATGAAGATATATTCATAAATACATATATGCATATGTGTGCACACATGTATATACATATGTGTGAATACACATAGAGTAATCACGTCTGGGTGGGCAATTTACCTTGGAAGTGGGGTAGAAATGTATCAATTTGTCATTGGCCTCAGTAGAGAAGAGCAAGTAATTTTGGTTGTTTTTTTTTAATGTCTCAGGGGCCTAAGGAGGAGCGGGGACATTAACCCATAAAGAGTAGCTATGACAGTTCATTTTGCCCTGTAACGGAGCTTAGTTCAATGATGGAGTAGTTCATGCCAGGAGAGGAAAGATACAAATATGGCTTCCCCATTGCTTTATAAATATTTGTTGAATGAAACCGAATTGAATTGAATTGAAATAGTGATTCTTTCCCTTACACTCTATCTCCTAAAGAATAAAATTACCATCAAGGTGATCCACAGACACTGAGACTCTGCCTTTTTTCATCTCCATCCCTCCCCTAGCCCCTGACACTATGATTTTCAACTAATAAACCCTCAGTACAAATAGAAAACACTTGCAAAACAAGAAGATCTGCCAAATGAACATCCTTCCATTTGCCTTCATCCAAAAATGATGGAAGGAAAGGGGAGGAAATTGTCTTGTGAAAAAAGACAATGCCTTTAAATGGTACTATTAAGATTTCAACATTTTTATTACAGTGATTCCCCTTGTCATTGATACAACTTATAGACTGTGTAAAAGCTATTCCATTCACCAGTTAATGACAACTTTATAAAAAGATAAAAACTCAAAAAAATAAAAAGTTAAGTCAAATTCATGTTTGTGAAGACATTATCCTAAATCCTTATTTCCCATTCACTTTTAGGAATGTGAACTGGGAAGGGACGAGGACAAGGGAGGATGTGTTCACAAGATGCCCATGTTCCTGCCCAAGGTGAAATAAGGTCATATAAAAGTTAAAGGTGGCATTTAGTGGCAAAGAGATTCTGTGAGCTCCTTCCTTCTATAAGTAGATATAGATATAGGCATAGACAAAGACAAAGACAAAGACAAAGACAAAGACATAGATTTAAATATATCTATAGAGCTCCAATGAGGTAAACCCCCATTCTCCCCCTTTCAATACAGTCCATTCTCTATGAATAGTTATGAAGTCCTTTTTGACATCACTCTAAAATTGGTTTCTTTGCAGCTTCTTCTCGTTTCTCCTAATTCTGCCATCTAGGGCCATTTTGCATCTATATTATCAGATGGAAAGCAAGAAACATTTGAGAAGGCAAATGCATGAGAAGGCAATTAGAAAGAAGAGGACTGGGACAGTGAAGAAAAAATCAGGGAAACTTTTATGGATCAGTAGCACCAAGATTACCCTCAAAAGAAGATTCCAGCCCCTTTGAAAGCACCTGCTAAAATCCAACCATTATCTCAGGGTGGCACTGCAGTATAGGTGGGCTCCCTGACCTCCCTTTCTTCATCTTCAAAATGATAAGGGTTGGACTTGATCACCTCCTAAATCTTTGACTTGTCTTGAGGTTTACTTAAAAATGGGGGGAAAATAAGAAGCCTTCTTTCATCCCTTGCTGGCAGCTCCCTATAATCTGGGCAAGGGATATAGAAATCTGCCCTGTGCTCAATATACCATTTAAATCTATTAGTAGGACTCAACAAAAGCAAATTGCACTGAGCCGCACAAAACAAGATACTACCCAAAAGAGTCTTATGGCTTATCCAGAATTCATCTCTTCTCATATTTTTCTACTTACCCAAAGTTAAAAAATATATTAATGTTCTTTGGACTATTGCAAAGTGGGAGAGGATAGCCACTTTTTTTTATAATTAAATGAAAGTATAAAGAAATGAGAACATCTTCACTGAGCGTTTTTAGAATGACTAATTGAAAACAGATTGATGGAATGTTACATACCACATTCTGTTCTCATTGTTCTATCAGGTCTATTTTGAAACTTTTCATTACATACAGTTTTCTGATTATAAATATTCAGAATGTCAGTTATTTAAAATATTATTTTTAGTTTTTTATGAATCAACATTATTATGGTTGTCGTTATCATAGCTGTTATTAATGATAGAGTAACTTATTACAGAGTCATAATCTAAGTCAGAGACTTTTAACATTTTTATGCCAAAGAGTTTTCCAGTAGTCTAATGAAATGCATGGAGCCCTCTCAGAATTATGTTTTAAATGCATTAAATAAAATACATCAATAGAATTAAGAGGGGAAAAAACCATATTGAAATAAGGCCACAAAATACTTTTTGTTCACGTTGTTGTTCATCCTTCCTTCCTTCTTAAAGACAACCACGACATCAGGAAAGTGATGCTATGACATGTAAGTAAATTGGATTTAAGTGAGGAAGTGCTATGCAAAGTCACCAGTCTCACCAGATATGGATCAGGATAATTAAAGAGGGTTCTAGATGCAGTGAGAGACCTTAATCTTTTTAAAAGAAGGTTTTTAACAGATCTGTCTGAGTCAATGTTCATTCAGTGATTAAATCTCGGTAAGAAAAAAATGAAGCAAAAAAAATTACCTCTTTTATCTAGTTAAAAAAAATCGGGGAGGGGAAGACCCTCAGTGTTTCTGGTCAAAACAAAAACATTGCAATTTATATTCATCTGAGCCAATCTGGGGCCAAATAATGATCAAATGAGGCTTGACCTAGGATCTATTGTTGGTCAGTCAACATGAGTCAAACTCTATCATTAACTGTTCACAGAATTCATTCTTGTATCTCCATGTCTTTGAATAGTCTGCCTCCAATTCCTGAAACAGCTTCCCTACCTGTTTCTGCTTTTAAAGGTCTCATCTTTCTTCAAAGCTATCTTGAGTGTTCCCTCCTGCCCTAAGGCTTTTTTTGTTGTTTTTGCTTTTTTATTTTTGTAAAATAATGGGGTTAAGTGACATCATTTACGATAAAATAGAAAGACAGCATGCCAATGAAACCATTTAGCCCTATGGGGTTTGATGTTAAATGCTGATGGAGTAAGTGACTTTTGAAAGAACAGCCTTAGCCTCAACTAGGGCAGGATTCTTTTAAAAATTCTCTCACCTGGCCCATTGAAAAATATTGTCTGTATAAAGGAATAAGTCTTTATGTTTCTCTCTGCTCTGTAACAGCAAATTGCCATGATCATTCCAGGTATGTCATAATTAAGTACGAGAGTGAGCCCGTGGATCAGGATAATGCCTATTGGCATATTTAATGGCTTTTAAAGGCAAGATCTATTCTTCAACTAGAATTTTTGTTCCTTCTAAATAAACATGACTAAAACTAAGCTAAAAAATTTCGTTGCAAATTACTTTTTAGACATGTGCAGTTTTTAAAAATGCCTTTTCAGTACATTTGTTTATACTATTTTTGAGCTTCTGTTTACAACTTATGTTGTATCCATCAATGAATCTGTTATATTGGAACCCATGTTCTTATAAAAGGTATTTTGATACTGGCTTAGGATCATAAAGTATAATTCTTGCCCCTTATAGACCTAGTTTTTCCCTAATTATTGGACCTTTGTGAAATAGCCTTCTCTGTTACAATATCTCTGGTTTCTACTTGCTCAATTATTTTCCTTGAGTTTTTGTTTCTCTTAGCTGTTTAGCTCCAAGGCCAACCTCTGCAGGAATACCAGCCAGCTGTGCCAGCCAATCATTCTCTTGGACCCTGCCTTGATGAAGCCCTTGTAACACATTCATCTCCAAATGGACTCTGAAAGGCTCAGAAGAATCTGGACCTGAATAATTTAGAGGGGGGAAATGTTGCAGGGGAAAGATGAAGAGAATTATGAGTGTAGAAATTGAGTGGGGTTGACTACCACGTACTCTTGAGATGTAAATTGACATAAAGTAGAGAATTATGATTATAACAGAAACAATTGTAATCTCAGAGGCTGCTTGGGTGAAGATGTCCCATTCTTGATGTACCATTGATTCATTGTTTAATGTAAAATCTGTATGCTGATCTCTTTAGGCTTTACCCTCTACCTAATTCCTGGTGTAGTAAGAGAAAGGGAGTTCACCTTTCGCCTCTTAATGAGAGGCAAGACATCCAGCTGGACTCCAGCTCAGGGCCACAGTCTTCTCTACCAACCTGTGGCCCAGTCAACACTGCTTGGCTGTTCTTTTATCTCTCTCTCTCTCTCTCTCTCTCTCTCTCTCTCTCTCTCTCTCTCTCTCTCTCTCTCTCTCTCTCTCTCTCTCCCTAACCCTTGCTATGTCTTATAAGTTTTTTTAATAAATTTTTGTTTTATTTCCACCCATGCTTTCCCAAATCTGAATAATGATTCCTCATAGGCAGAACTGAAACCAAGTAGCTAGCAGCTACAATAAAGTTTACATTCTAGTAAGAAAATACCACAAATACTTTATAGGGGAGTAGTAACCAAGGAAGGGACTTTTGGTCTGGTCAGTCACAGGAATGATGAGTTAATATGCAGAAGAGTCAATCAGCATGTCATTGCCAGAAGCTATAATGTTAATTAATAAATCTGGGAAAGAAACAAGGAGATGCAAGAATACTCACTAGGAAAGAGCAGAATAGAAAAAAATGAGCAATGAAATCATCTACTATTACAGTAAAACTCTCAAACCCTCTCAGGACTGGAAGAATTTTTGACAAAGGTGAGGTTTGTTCTGCCAGTCAACCTCCTCTGGATTCTGGAATACTGACAGAGAGAAGTGCTGGGACATAGCCGGGACCAGGGCTACATGAACCAGAGTTGGTACTGCCACAATCTGTGACAAGACATTTTCCTGCTCTACAGATCATGGAACATTTCCTGCCTTGGCTGTGAAGTCATTTAAATATTGGGTAAGCAATTTAAGTGCTCAGGGTAAACTGTCATCCTTTCACAATCAGTACTTGGGAAGGGAGGGGGCTAGACTGGTAAAAGGGCTCCCCTTACATGTCAGACTGATTGCTTTCTTATTAGGTTTCAACATCTTCACCAGAATGCAAATTTTGCCTCTGAAGCTCCTTTCTTTCCTTTATTCACCATCCCCTCAAAAAAATTAAAATCTGAAATCCATAAATTGACTTCTATTAGTACAAAACTGATTTCCCAAAAACTGGGGATATTAAGTTCCCCCTTAGTCATCAAGGCAATTCTCATAAAATAATGCTAAGTCATGTCTTGGTCAACCATAGCTCAGTTTTTGAACCCCAGGTTGTTTCCAATTACCTCAACAGGTTAAATGAAGGTCTCTATAAAAATGAAATTTTTCATACTTTCTTCCCTCTGGTTTATAATAAAGAAGGCTAGGCACTTATAGGTATTTGTGTTTATATACATACATACATATATATATATATATATATATACATACATATATATATATATATAGGAGTCTAAAAGAAGGAGAAAATGGAAGAGAGTAGAGACAAAGGAGAAAATGAAAGAGAAGAGACAGGGAAGGAGGGGGAAAGAGACAAAGAGAGGAAAAAGATGGGGAGAAGGAAGAAGGGAGAGAGGGGGAAGAAAGAGGAAAGAAGGCAAGAGACAGAGAGGTTGAAATGAAAGAAGAGAAAGAGAGGAAGGAGAAGCAAGGGGGAAGGAGAGAGGAGGAGAGAGAAAAAGACAGGCAGAGACAGAGACAAAGACAGAGAGAGAGAGATGCAGGCAACATGGCAAGTAGATCAGAAATTTGATTAAGAAACTTAGAAGACTTGGGTTTGAGTGTTACCATTGTCACAAAGAAGGCATGTGACCCTGGTCAGGCACTTCTTCTCAGTCCTCAATAACTCTCTAAGGACATAAAATGGCAGGAACATGTTGACTTGCACTGCAAGAAGGAGGTTCTTCATAGAAGAGTGCCTTATGAGAATGAAAGTCACCATGATAGATGGATAGATGACAGACAGACAGACAGATAGACAGACAGATAGATAGATAGATAGATAGATAGATAGATAGATAGATAGATAGATAGATAGATAATGGAAGGGTAGATGGATTTATAGATAGAGAGATAGGGTAGATGATAGAGAGAAGGATAGATGAATGAATACACAGACAGATGAATGTATGGATGTATGGATGGACAGATGGATGGATGGATGAATAAAAAGATGGGGATAGAGAGAGAGAGATGATAGGTAGATTGATAGGAGGATAGATGTAGAAAAGAGAATCAACAATTTTAAAGTTGGTAGGATCTCAGAGGTCATCAAAGCTAGCTCTCTCATTTTATAGACTAGGGAACTGAAGCACAGAAATGATAAGAGACTTCTGGATCTCAAAGGTAGTAAGTATCAGATAGGAGAATCTGATCCAAGTCTTCCTGACTCCAGGTCCAATGCCTTTTCCACTATTCTATGTTACTGTTCAGTCATTTCAGATATATCTGACCCTTCATGACCCCATTTAGGACTTGCTTGGCAAAGATACTGGAATGTTTTGTCATTTACTGCTCTAGCTCATTTATAAAAGAGGAAACTGAGGCAAATAGGCTGAAGGGACTTGTCCAAGGTCATACAGCTAGTTAAGTGTTTGGATCCAGATTTACAGTCAGAGCTTCCTCACTCCAGGCCTAGAGCCGTAACCACTTAGCTGACTTGGCAGATCTGTACCTGTCCTGTAATTGAGAGTCTTGGACAGTTGTCTAGGGGCACTAAATAGTGTGATGAGAGTTATCAGGGGACTATAGAAGATAAAGTTCTGAGTCTGGAATTAGGAGGACCTGAGTTCAAATTCAGACTCTGACACTTACTAGCTGTGTCACCCTGAATAATTTAATCTGTCATTTAATTTCTCCTCATTTGTAAAACAGGAATAATAATGACACATACCTTGTTGTGTTGTTATGAAGATCAAATAATTTTTATGAAGTTCTTTGAAAACCTTCAATCACTAAAAGTGCTGGTTATTATTATTATTATTATTATCATCATCATCATCATTCACATTATTTAAAGTTATCATCAGAAGGTTGGAAATGAAGTGATGACATTTTCCATGTATATAACAACTCACACAACATAGTCTATTAGGTATGGAGGGATCATAATCTGTGTTTGTGGCTCTGCAGGAAACAAGATGTCCTTGAGAGACATACAGAAGATAATACCAATGAATACTTGATTTGGACGCCAGAAGTCTTAATAGCTGTGTGACCTTTGGTTCATCTCTTCTAAGAGCTAACTCCCTGAGACTAATAGCACAATGATTCAAGAATAAAAAGACTTGAGTTCAAAGTCCATCTGTGGTGGTTACAATTTGAAGTGTTGGGTACATCAACTATCATCCCAGTGACCTAGTTTCCTCATCTATAAAATAAAGAGATTAAATTAAATTAAGTCCCTTCTATTTCTGCCTCAATGATAATTTACTAAGGTTGTAATCTCCTTTTGGAAGAGGGAGTATTCCACCCTGAAGAAATCACAAATCTTTATGTAGTGACATAGTTAATAATAATAGCTAATATATTTAAAGATGTTTTAAAGAACATAAAACATATTATCTCATTTGTTATTCAGAATATATACATTTTTATTAAATATGCATATGGGCCATAATGCACTCTCTAATAATCATAAGAAGAATATCATAAAATTAAACCAGATGGTTAAAAATTTCAAAAATGAGAAAATTGCTCTTGGACAGGACAGAAGATTGAAGGCAAAAAATAAAAATAAAATAGACCCTTGTTGATAATCAGAACCTTTGGACATTCCCTGATTACATCTACTGTGTCCAGTAAATAGTAGACACTCTATAAAGGATTATTAAGTGAATAAATTTACTAATTATCTGTACTTGACATTTATATAGTGTCTTAAGACTGGAAAAACACTTCATATACATTTTAATGGGTAAGCTTCACACCAATTTATTATCATTGTCCTAAAAGTGATGAACTGAGGAAATGTTTGAGATGAAATTCAAACCCAGGTCTTCCTCATTTCTAACCAAGTGATCTGTCTATTGCACAAATGAATGGATGAATGAATAATTCTCATAGTACATTATATCAAAGCTAAAACTTGATGCTAATTCACTAATGGAGTTGTGAATTGGTTACACCCATTTTATAAGCTATTTTAAAAGAATCAAGAAAATTCACTAGATTGTTTCCAGTCTTTAAGCCAAAGATTCCACGAATGAGACTACATCTCATGGTTGGATTCTTCTGGTCTGACTGTCCTAGTTTAAAAAAGGCTAAAGAGAGGCAATTAGGCGACTCAGTGGGTAATCACTGGCCCTGGAGTCAGGGGGACCTGAGTAAATCCAAACACAGACACTTAATAGTTACCTAGCAATATAACCTTGGGCAAATCACTTAACCCCACTGCTTTGCAAACAAACAAACAAACAAACAAAGGTTAAAGAGTACTTGGAAAAGGGCAAGATTGGGTCCATGAAGGGGTTAATGGCCTAAAGAAGAAAGACTTGATTAGGACATGGTAGCCACCTTCCTGACTTTTAAAGGTTGTCACATAGAAGAAACATCCCAGAAGATCCCGGAAAGAACCAGAAGCAGTGGATGAAAATTGCAAAGAGGCAAATTTACTCTTGATCCCTAGAGACACTATTAACAATTGGTGCTGCCCCAAAGTAGAATGAGTTAATCCAGTAGGTTTCCCCTCATTGGTAGACTTCAAAACTCTATTATATTGCTTCCTCTTCAGGTATGGATTAGGTTAAATGATACTTGATACCCTTCTCAATTCTGTGATTCATCAATGTAACACAATGATTTCATCAATACCGTTAAAATCAATATGGAGAAGTAATAAAAGTCTGGTCATTCTCAACAGACAGTATGCATTAATTATTTATTTTTCCATTTTGTTAATAAATAATCATCTGTTTTGTTTTGTGTACCTGAGTGATGTACTCTGTAAAGGAGATCTGTTGGGTATTTATTAGAAAGTATCTCTTATGAAAACAAAATGTACAAATAAACCCCATAGCTACTTTTTAAATCCAATGCCTGTCTGAAGCTAAGCAAACCTTCTACTGTGTTCATGATATGCTATTTTTTTTTGTCTACTCAAGCATTTTAAATGGGAATGTGATGGCCCTAACATGTATATAGGGCCTCCTACAGAACCAATGATTTGATGGAAGATGGCAGGAATTGTCTTCCACTGAAAAAATAGACTTCCAATGGAAACTACAGAGGGACCAATATCTTCCTTTAGAGTAATTTCACTTGGAAAATTTGCACTGCCCAATTTTAAGAGCTTCAGTTTACAGAAATTCAATCCCATGTGCCAGTCATAATACTGCAACATTGTCCCCACCCACCCAAAAAAGTCTCTGGTGCTAGGAATCCCCTACATATCCATCTGCTGAAACTCCTTTAAGAGAAAGTCTATCCTGTCAGAAGACATCTCTAATTTCTTTCTGATCTGTATCAGGCTCTGTTTCCAGAGTTGGGAGTTGTTTCTAATCCCTTCTGGATTGTGGGTGTTCCGTGGGCATAGAGTGAAGATAATACCAGAAAAGTGAAAATTCAACTGGGAAAGAAATGAAGCCTCCCCTCACTCTGTTAGCAGCCCTTTAATCTTGTCAAAGTCCCACTCCTGTCTTTCAAAGGTTTGGAGATCATTCTTGTAGGAACAGAGCTGTTTACTGAGGAAAGTCTAGAACCAGTCTCTGGGCAGAGGAGAACAAGATCGTCAGGGAAGTTCCACTCTGCCTCCTCTCCAGGGTTCCCTCCCTGCCACACTGGCTAGCTAAAACACCATGAAAGCCTAATGTTGGAGAGGCAATAAAAATAAAACTAGAATTACTTTTATAAACACACACACAAATCCACAAACACACACACACACACACACACACACACACACACACACACACACACACACACACACACGAGGTTATTTCCTACAAGCCAGAGGAAGGAGATCTTATAATTTTCAGCAGCTGGCTTGCTTGCTAATAAGTCCATTTCTATGGAAATGAGTTCATAACTATTAATTTTGCCCGGTTCCTGATCTATTCTTGATGAGCCTTTCAAATTTAGAAAAGCGCTTCATGATTCTCTCAATTTGGTAATTACCAGCTCCCTTTGATGAATCCAGCCCAATGTTTCAGACATGAGATATTCATTAGACATATTTCTTTGGGTCCGGAGGTAGGGGGATGAACAGTAGAGAATGGTTCAGCTTTCTATTTGCCCCATAAACAAGAGTGGCCAGTCCCATCCAAAGACAAAGACTTGTTTCATGTGGACACCCCAAATTCAATCAATGCCATGCTACTCTCACCAAAATAACAAGGAACCTGAGCTTAGAATGGAGGTTGGTGGCAAAGAGAGACTTGGGGAGCCTTCATTCATGACTCAGTCATGGCAGAAGCTAAGAATGGAGGAAGGAAAAAGATTTGAGGAAGGGAAGAAAAACTAAACTTTTTTTTTAATTGTTTATTTAAGGCAATGGTGTTAAATGACTTGCCCAAGGTCACACAGCTTAGCAATTACTAAGTGTCTGAGGCCACATTTGAACTCAGGTCCTCTTGATTCCAGGGCTGATGCTCCACCTAGCTGCCCCACACTTTCCCACCATGCTTAGGTCTCTACTAGACAATGGTAACTCATAAACTCTTTATCTCTCATGGCTTCAAGGTACCTCATCCTCATATTTGCCTCTTAGAATTCCAGTTTTCTTCAAAGTTTAGTTCAATTGCCATTTCCTGCTTGCCACTGAATAACTCCTTTCAAAAAAGGAAAAGAAATAATTTGTATTTAATATGTGTATTGCTGTATTTCAGGGACAGGTACTTTCTCACTTTTTTGGTATTTTTTTTTATCCCCAGCACTTAACACAGTATCTAATACATAAAACCTACTTAACAAAGGAATAGATGAATAGATGGTTGGGAAGGAAGGAAGGAAGGAAGGAAGGAAGGAAGGAAGGAAGGAAGGAAGGAAGGAAGGAAGGAAGGAAGGAAGGGAGGGAGGGAGGGAGGGAGGGAGGGAGGAAGGAAGGAAGGAAGGAAGGAAGGAAGGAAGGAAGGAAGGAAGGAAGGAAGGGAGGGAGAGAGGAAGGAAGGATTTGTGGAAACTTCCTAATGTGCTCAGCCAGCACTATACTAAATATTAAACAAATACAAAAAGCCAGATAATATTTGTTTCCAAGATACTTATATTCTAATGAAGGAAGGTCACAAATATAGGGGAGCAGGATGCAGGTAAGGAGGAATTAATCTGGGAAGTTGAGTATTTTCCAGGAAAAGTCATGTTAATTTTACTAGTTTTCAGACCTAGAATTAGTGCTCTCCTAGCCCCACCCCCAAATGTAAGTCAAAGTCCTGGACAGCTACTTCAATAAATCAATAAACATTTATTTATGGCCTACTATGAACCTACCCAATGGAAATACAAAAAGAAGCAAAGGACAATCCCTTCCCTCAAGGAACTTATAATCAGATGAGGGACAGCATACAAACAAATCTATTCAAAGCAAGCTATATAGAGGGGAAAAATAGGAAAAAACAAAGAGAAGACCCTAGAATTATGAGTTTGGGGAAACTTCCTTCAAAAGATAGGATTTTAATAAGGACTTAAAGTTTCATTCTATTCATGTCTCTAGTACCTAACCAAGTTCCTGGCATGTAGGAGTTTTAAATCATTGTTGTTGGGGTATTTTTTTTAAATAAAATTTAATATCATTTAGGTTGAAAATAATGGTTGTTTTATAAAGTAGGAGGGGAAACTGATATTAAAATTTTGCTCAGTTCTACAAATAGACTCAGAAATTACATTGCTCTCAACAGTCTCACAACTAACACTAGAATGTGATGTTGAAATGGTCCCATCTTCTTCACATTAAATCTAAGGATCTCTGACAAAGGAACAAGACAGTCCTCATATTATTGCTGGACTGGAAATTCTGAGGTTCATAGATTTAGAGCTGGAAGGAATTTCTTTTACTTACTTTACCGAGATGGAAACTGCAGTATTCAAAGAGACTTATCCAAGTTCACAAGAGTAAAGTCCAAATATGTAACTCAAATCGTTAAACTAGTTTCAGCTCTCTTTCCACTGTATTAATAAGTTGTCTCCAAAGGCATTCTCTGAAAGGCACAAAGAAATGTGCCTTTGTTGACAACCCATTCCATCAATATTGGTCCTGCTTTCCCAAGCACAATTGGAAATTGTCCATTGGCTTAGTAGAAGGTCCTCAAGAATTGTAACTTTAGAATCTAACAAAATCAATTGGCCAGTCTTGCTAAGCTTAGAGAAGCTCATTACTTCAGTTCAGAGTCCTAGAATCCCAAGGTCATAGACCTAGAGCTGAAAGGGTCTTCAAAAGTCATAGAGTACAATTCTCTTGGTCATTCCAGATCTACCTACCTCTTTGCTTCAGTCCTCATCCCAGGCCCTTCTATATAACTAGGATCTTACCCAGAACTGGAATCTAACTCGGTTTTTCACCTCTCAGCTTCCTTCCACATTACCAAAGACTTCTTCAGCCTTTTCTCACTGATACTTCTTCCTCTTTAATAAAATCTTCAGACTTGTCTTTGGTGAAGTGGGACTCCCAGAACCCCCTAAGATAGATCACCTCTCTTAAGAAAGGATATTGAACAATCTCCTCATCTTCCTTTCTCAACTAACCTCTATCCAACCACTGATACTCTACCTGGATTCATTTTTCAAAGACTGACATACTTCTACTTCCCTCAGATTCTCTCCATCGCAGTGATTCTGAACTTCTGGCTGCCAATATACAAATTTTTGGCTATTCTCAATTCCCATCCCCTTCAATTCCACCCCTTCAAAATCTTCATTTCAAGCGATCCACTCCTTCTATGATATTCTCTAGAGTACCTAACTTCTTTCATCCTAAACCTTTTCTTTTCTCACTCAATCATCTTATGACACTAAACTTAGACCTGAGTCCCTCCAAGGCATCCATAGCCACCCTTTTTAATATTGATTCTACTTTCATTCATGCCCCTCCTACTTATGGTGGGAGAAGCAAAACACTCTTCATTCCTCATTACCCCTTTCCAGACTCTGCTTTGATCACTATCATTTAGCAATGTTCCCATCCTTGAAATTCAGACTATAAAAATGTATTATCTAATCCTGATTCTGGTGGCTGTTGTCTATCGGTTCCTAGGACATTCCCCTTCCTTCCTCAATGAGTTCAGTGCCTAGGCCACAGTCTTTCTCTCTATCTCAACTTTTGGCTTCATACTGAGGGACTTCAACATAGATATCAGTGGTCCTTCAAATACCCTAACTTCCCAGATACTCAGTTCCTGTGACCTATAATCCTCTATCTACCTCAGCGACACAAAGAGAATGACATACACTTGATCTTATCCTCACCCACAACTGTGCTACTTCCATGTTCATGACCTACAAAATTCTTTTATCTGATCAAAATCTTTAACCCTCTTATCTTTTCCTATGCCCAAGGTCCCTTGATGCTGTTCTTTAGAAGATGGGCCCATTCCTTCAATATCCCCGTTCTTTCCCAGACCACTAATACTGCAATGATTACATTGTCCTTCCTACATTGTCCTTACCCCATTTACTATATACACTGTGTTTTGTTCTTGCATCCCTTGCCCCTTTTTCTCAACATTGTTCAGATCTTGCCAAGCTCCAACTCTTTTTTGCTTCTCTTGCTCCTGTACTAGAAAAAGCTAGGGGAAAAAAATGCAAAATTGTGTTGACTGGATCCACTGTAGGCTTTTGTAACATAATTTCATTTGTTTCTCACTGCAATCAATCCTGCTACACCCCCCAATAGAGTCACTCACTGTCACATTTCTTTAGAACAAGTTTGAAGATAGTTGTTTGCATGTTGTTTCCACCTTTAGATTGTGAGCTCCTTGAAGACAAAGATAATGTTCCACACTTTTTTTGTATCTTTAGCACTTAGTACAATGGTTTGAACACAGTAGGAGATTAATAAATGTTTATTAACTGCTTGATTTAGTAAGTCAACAATTTACTGTGTGCCAACTATGGCTAAAAATAAAGAAAGGAAAATAGTTCCTACTTTCAAGAAGGCTATATCCTAATGGAGGTGATCCACTGTGCCTAAATCATGACATCCCTAACAGAGTAAATGGATAATAACTTTAGAAGGGAGGGTACTAGCAGCTGAGAGAACCAGGGAAGTGCTACAGAAGTTTGGATTTGAGCTGAGCCTGGAAGTTTAGTGAAACTAAGAGGAAGAAGTGAGGAGGGTGATGATGTTTGTCCTTAATTCTTGAAGAAGACTGTGACAGCAGGGAGATGATACCATAATAAGCACAAGAATTGGATGGGGGGGGGGGGGCTATGCTAAGTCACCAGCTTCACTGGAGTCATCTGGGTTCAGTGGCCAGTTAGTGGCCAGGGTTCAATGACTTGCCCAAGGTCACTAGTAAGTGTCAAGTGTCTGAGGCTGCATTTGAACTCCCATCCTCCTGACTCCAAGGCCAGTGCTCTATTCACTGTGCCACCTAGCTGACCAAGTGAGGAGGGTGAGCATTCCAGAAATGGGGACAAATACGTAAAGAAGAGCTACTTGTGCAGTGGGATGGGATTATGACATAGGCAGGGCTCAAATTGTGAAGAGTTTTAAATGTTCAATCAAACAGGTTCTATTTGATCCTAGGGAGTCAGGTTCTTACTGGGGGTCTGGAGTCCCTGATTAGATTTCAGAGGCTCCATGAACTTGGTGGGAAAATAATGTTACATAGTTATTTCTACTAGCCTCTAACTGAAATTTAGCATTTCCTTTCATTATTAAAAATCTTAGCTTAACAGACTATCAAAGGAATCCAAGACACAAAGAACATTTAGAACCTCTGCATTTCAAATTTATTGAGTAAGGGGAAAAGGATGGTTTGGAACAGGGAAACTGGAACCTAGGGAAGTTAAATGATTCAACCACATAGGAAGTGTTAGCAGGAGACTGGACCCCCCCATGCACACCCACAACTCCAGGTCAAGGTTCTTCTTGAAGGAAAAACTAGATGACTGCTTATAGGTTATTTCATATAGAAGATGGGCTGACCTGGTTGGCTTCTGAGTTGCCTTCCAACTCTGAGATTAGATGAATCTGAGATTCTTAAAAAAAAAAAAACTTCCCACCTGGTGCGAGTGAGTGACCTTATTTTCTGCATCGTCAACATCTCTCCATCATGGAAAACAATAAATCCTGATAATGAGCAAACACTTGCAGCATCTCCACTCTCTCAGCCGTCAGAGCCCAAACTGTTTTTCACCGTTAACAGCTCACCCAAACTTCTAGCTTATTTGATTTTATCAACATCATTGTGACAAGTCCAGAGACAGCTGAGACAATGACCTCAATTATTTTTATTTGCCTCTGTCTGGCTGACAACTGTTCAGAAAACCTTTCCTGGAAACAGAGGTTTGAGAACCATCTTTCTCATATTCAAGGTAGGAGGGGTGGAGGATGAATAAGGTCAGTTAGAGAGAGATCTCTAGCTGCAGTTGTCTAAGAATTAGAGGCTTCCCATTCTTCCCAGAGACACAGGCTTGGAGATAGACCTCAATCTCATGCCCTTTGGAGAATCAGATGGAGGAATAAGGGGTGTTTTGCCTGAAGAAAAGAAGACTCAGAGACTATGAGAATTGTCTTCAAGAATTTCGAGGGCTGTCACAAAAAAAAAGAGGGATTAGTCTTCTCCTTGGTCTCCCAGGGGGCAGAACCAGAAAAAAAAATGAGTGGGAAACACAGAGAGACATTTATGCTTGATGTCAAAAAAAATTACCTAATTATCGATAAGGAAAGGGACAGAGCTTATATTTCATTAGTAAAGGGAAACCTCAGGAGAGAAAATTCCCCCCTACCAATTCAAGTCTGGCACCTCCTCTGCAATTTTTTAGTCTCTGAGAGTTACTAGAACAGTAGGGCTTATGAGATTTACCCAAGGTCATTCAACCAGTATGGATCAGGGCTTCTTGATTTGGAGGCCAACGCCATGGCTGCCTCTCAATAATTACAGTTCTACTAAATTAGAAAGCGTTGTCTCTGGAGATTGTGCATTCCTTCCCCATAAGAGTTCAAGAAAAAGCTAAAAGATAGTCAAGCTTTGGAGATAATTACCTAGTCCTTTGCATGTTTTTCCCCATTAGACTGAGTTTCTTGAGGACTTGTTTACTTCTCCTTGTATCCCCAGGATCTGCATATAGTAGGCACTTAATAAATGCTTGTAGGTCAACTGACTGATGGTTTAGAAGGGATTCATGAGAGAGTGCAATTGGGGCAAGATGCCCTCCTAGTTTGCTATTCTGTGATTCCTTCACCATATACAATTTGCGCAAGGCTTCCATTTCTCTATTTCTTATTCCAGCATTGGGTGAGTCCATTTAGCATTTTATGCCCATTAAAAAAAGAAACAATTTTTAAAAAATCAATGAAAAAAACAGTAAGTCCCAAGATCAATTAAAAAGCACTGTGCCAAAGTATCTGTGCAGTGGATACAAAAACAAAATAATCCTGCCCTCAGGGAGCATCCATTCATTCTCCTCGAGGCCAAAGAAGGACCATTCACATATCTAAGCCAGAAGCCAATGAATTACTGAGAGCAACCAGGTTAATAGACTTTGTGGCTACCAATCTTGACTTCAATCAAGCCAAGCTGTTGACTTATCCGAATCAATGGCTTGGAAATCCCTGTCCTGCTCACCACTCTCACCCCAGTCCTTTGCCTCCATGTAGGTCCACCATCTTTAAGGGGCAGCTTCTCCCTTCTTAAAGGGGGAAGCAAAGGAACTAGAGGTGTCTACACTGGAGAAGAGAAAACTCAAGGGGAATAACCAATTTGTCTTCAAAAATCTAAAGGGCTGTCGTGGGCAGGAAGGATCAGCATTTTGGTTAGGCCCAGAGGGCAGAACCAGGGATGGAGGTTTAGCAGAGGCAGATTTTAGGTCAGTGTAAAAGATTTGAGAATCAGAGTGGTCCAAAAGAAGAATGCATCCTTTAGTAGCTCTATCAATGGAGGTCTTCAAGGGATGGTTTGATGGACACTGATCAAGGAAATTATGGAGGAGATGCCCTGAAAAAAAGGCACTATTTGGAATATGGGTGGAAATATAATAATTATAAAAACAACAATATCGTATGTAATGCTTTCAGGTTCACAAAGCACTTTACAATTTGATCCTCACAAAAACCCCGAGAAGCAGATGCTATAGATGTCTGACTCTTTAGGTCATGATTTCTTGGCAAAGCTAGTGTAGTGATTTGTTATTTTCTTCACAAGATCGTTTTACAGATGAAGAAACTGAGGCAAATAGTGGCAAATGACTTGCCCAAGGTCACACTGCCAGTGTCTAAGATCAGATTTGAACTTAGGTCCTTCTGACTCCAGATCTGACATTCTATCCACTGCATCACCTAGCTATACACTAAGCACTATTTCCCTATTTATAGATAAGGTAGCAAAGTAAGAGAAGTTAAGTGACTTCCCCAGGAGTGTCTAATGCTAGATTTAAAGTCCTACCTCCACATATGATGCCCTAGCTACTGCTCCACCTAGCTGCCTCATAAGTCACATACATATAAATGAAAGGCTGTGTTTTATGGCAGAAGGAACCCAGGATTTAGTCACAAGATATGAGTTTGAACATCTCTACTACTTACTGGTTAGCCAATAATTTGCTCTCTCAGTTTCTTCACCTGTTAAATTAGCACAATGGTATCTACACAAACTAAATTACAAAATAATATGGAGGAAAGCATTTTATAATGTGATTTATTAATAGTAACATCGATAGGATGATAAGTGCAGAAGTATAAAAGACCTCAGTGACTCACAAAATTTATGGATGAGAAAATGAAGGTCTGAGGTTGGGTGCCCAAGATTACAAATTAACTAGTAAGTAGTTCAGTCAGAATTTGAACTTGGATCATAGATCACAGATTTGGAGATAGAAGAAACCTCAGACTTAATCCAGCCTCTTCATTTTGTAAATGAATAAAAAGATACCCAAGGTATTTTTTCTGGATGTGCCCAGGCACAGGAAACCTCCTGGCTTCCCTGGTATCCTTCAAATCTCAATGAATATCCCAGATCCTACAAGAAGTCATGTCCAGTCCTCCTTCCTCTTAGTGCCTTCCCTCAGAAATTATGCTAATCTTTCTTGCAATTATCTAGTCTATACATAGTGGTTTACATGTTGTTTCCCTCATTAGCTTGTTGTCTTTCTTTGAATCTCTAGCACTGAGCATAATGCCTGACCTGTGGTAAGCCTAATAAATGATTATTGACTTGGTGACTTGAATTGTCTGACATAATATGGGGAGTAAAAAACATAGGCAGGATTTGAACTCAGGTCATCTGGAATTGATTGGGTCAAGTTCACTGATATGGCCTACCCCCAATGTGTTAGCTTACTCCCTGTTGTGCCTCACCCTTCCCCAATGACCTTATTGGCTGCACATCATCATGGAGACCAGAGGAGCTTGGTATAGTTAAGATCAGTACAAACCCATCCCTAGGCTGAATGAATAATGCAGGATACAAAGATTTCTGACATTCCATAGGAACTGGGGCTTAGTGGAAAAAACAATAGACAAAGACCTGGGTTTTAATTCTAACTTAGACAACTACTAGCTACGTGAAGATGGGCCAGTTCCTTCCACTGTCAAAGCATCAGTTTGCTTATCTGTCAAATAGGAATGATAATACTAGCACCAACCATTTTATGGAGTTCTTGTAAGGAGATGCTCTTTTTACAAAACTAGAGTCCCACATCAAGGGAGATTTTCATTATTCTCTTTGTATATAAGGACAGCACTGGAAAGTTCCATATAAAAAGCAGTGCCTGATTCCTCTCTCCAGCACAAAGTGACAATGAGACAAAGGAACACAGAGGCAATGTTGTCTAACCCACATCTGAAGGAGGATTCCATTGGGGCAGTGTCTTCCCTCAAGGACCTTGCCCTCTGATCAAGATGGCAGTACTCCTCATTTATGTACAGTATATCAGATCATAGAAATTTGAGATATTGTGAGACAATGCTCTCATTTTGCAATGAGTAAACTGGGATCCAAAAATATAAAGCTATTTGTCTGAGATTACAAAGGAAGGACACCTAAGAAGTAGATTCACATAGGCAGATGAAAAAGAGAGGGAGAAAGACAGAGAGACAGACAGACAGCTAGACAGAGACAGAGAGAGACAGCCAGAAAGAGACAGAAAGATAGAGACACCCAAAGACTGGAAAGAGAAAGAAAGAGAAGAAGAAGGAAAAAAGAAAGATTAGATGGATAGATAGATGATATATAAGTTGTTCATTCATTTTGATTGTATCTGTCTCATTGTGATCCCAGTTTAGGTTGTCTCAGCAAAAAAATATCTCCAGCTCATTTTACAGATGAGGAACTGAGGTAAACAGGTTTAAATGACTTGTCCAGGAAGATAGATAGATTGGCTAGATAGTTTGGATGGATGGTTGGATGAATAGATGGATGTATGAATAGATGTATGAATGGATAGATAGATGAACAGAAGAATGAATGGATGGGAGAGAGAGAGGAAGAGAGAGAGAGAGAAGCAGGTAGATAGGTAGGTAGATAGGATGGATGGATGAATGGATGGATGGATGGATGGATGGATGGATGGATGGATGGATGGATGGAAAAAGAGAGAGAGAGAGAGAAAGAAAGAAAGAAAGAAAGAAAGAAAGAAAGAAAGAAAGAAAGAAAGAAAGGAAGGAAGGAAGGAAGGAAGGAAGGAAGGAAGGAAGGAAGGAAGGAAGGAAGGAAGGAAGGGAGGGAGGGGGGGGTAGTAGGTAGGTTAGTAAGTAGGTAGATAAGTAGTTAGAAGAACAAATAGAGCATTTATTAAGTCCTTGCTTTGACCACATACTGGACCAAGCATTAAGCATGGTGGATACAAATACAAGCCAACAAAGATTGTCAATAATTTCAAGAAGCTTCTATCCTAATGGGAGAAAATTATACAGATAAGGAACCTAGAAGGAGGGCAAGGAGGAAAGGAGGCAAATGAAGAAAGTAACAGGTAAGGAGGAAAAGGAATCTGGAGAAAGAATCCAGGAGTGATTAAAGCAAAAAATTCTTAAAATGGTGGACCCAAGGAAAAAATCACCAATCAGGAAAAGAGGGCCTCAGAGTAAAGGTTTCTCCAGAAGCAAGGGCAAAAGCAAATAGGATAAGGCAGATTTGAATCCAAGACCTCTGAATCCAAAACCATTCTTTCTACTAGTGTTACTAATCCCATTTTACAGATGAGAAAATGAAGTTCATTGAGTAAATTGTTCATGGTCATAAAACCACTTTGAGTGTTGAAGTTGGAGTTGAGATTTAAAATCAGCACCCTCAGACTTGATATCAGAAGACTTGGATTCTAGTCCAACCTATATGATTTTGGCAAATCACCTCATGTCTCTAGAGGTCAATTTCAACACTGTGCCAGTTGAACAACACTCTAGATTTGGAGTCCAGAGACTTCTGCTAAAACCCTAGCTCTGCCATTTTCTGGAAGAATAGCTACTTAATAAAATTTTAGAGAGAGGAAAAAGAAAGGGAAGGACAAGACTAAAGAAGATAGAAAGGAACTATATACCACTAAGTCACAGAACACTGAGATTGATGTGGTTTCAGGACACACTGAAATTTTGAAATAACAGCTGGTGGTTTATCTCACCCAATCAACCCTTGATTCCTATCATAAACTCAGCAGACTGGAGCTTGCAGAGCCTTACAAACCCCAGAAGTCTGATAATCTTGGGAGGCCGGCCATGACCAAAAGAAAGGGGCAACTTTGCCTTATCCAAGTGAAAGTGTTCAAGAGGGTGCTAGCCAATCCTCTCCTTCTGAGAATTGGGCCAGGTAATGATAGCACCAGGAATTCTTTTGTAGGTTGAGTAATAGAGCACCAGCCCTGGAGTCAGGAGGACCTGAGTTCAAATCCAGCCTCAGACACTTAATAATAACCAAGTTGTATGACCTTGGGCAGATCACTTAACCCCATTGTCTTAAATAAGTTAAAAAAAAAAAAAAAAGATAAAGCTGAGCTGAGATTTCAGAATCCTCTCTTCTTCCAGAGGCTCTTCAGCTCTTCTCATCCAGGCAAAAAATCCATAGTGGTGACTTGGATGTCCTTAGAGTCACAAAAATGTATAAATTTCCTTAAACAAGGCACAGAATTTCTTTCAGGAAGCCTAAATTTCCCCTTCTCCAACTAATTAAGGACTAGTGCTTTCAGTCCATTCCCCTCCTTGGCAGAGCTTATTAATGAGAGCAGCCTAAGAACCATTCATAGAGACCAATTACTCTAATGTAATTAAATCTTAAGTCAACTATAGTTTGGGGTAAATTATTGTGTGAACAGTGAAACTTTCCTATTTTTCCCTTTACTGATTATATTTATCAAAGGGCAATTAGGTAGTACAATGGATAGAGCAAATGATTCAGAAACAGAATCAAGACCAGAGCTCAAATCTGGTCTCAGATACTGCTGAGTTGTGTCACCCTGGAAAAGTTACTTAACCTCTGTTTGCCTCAGTTTCCTCCTCTGTAAAATAAGAATAAGCCTAGCATCCAAGACTATTATGAGAAATTATAAGAAAAGCGCTTTAAGAGAAAGGGAAGAGATAGGGGTGGCTAGGTGGTGCAGTGGATAGAGCACCAGCCCTGGAGTCAGGAGGACCTGAGTTCAAATCCCGCCTCAGACACTTAATAATGACCTAGCTGTGTGGCCTTGGGCAAACCACTTAACCCCCACTTGCCTTGCCAAAACCTTAAAAAAAGAGAGAGAGAAAGGGAAGAGAAAAAGAAGAAGAAGGCAGAGAGAGGGAGATTGGAAAGAGTGGTAGAGAATATGCATAGCCAGAAAGATTAAGGTACCATTTTATGGATGAAGGACCTAAGATATTATGAGAGGTAAGTAATCTAAATTAAAACAATTCAACAAAATTGAATGAGTACCTCCTATGTATCCAACACAGTTTGAATCACTGGGGATACAAAATCAAAAATGAATCAGTCTCTGCCTTCAAGAATTTATATTATTCTGGGGTGAAACAACACAAACCCAGATAAATAAACACAAAGCACATTATGAATCATTTCAAGAAACGAGTGTCAACAACTAATGATTCCATCTAGAAAAGACCTCATATAGGATGCCAGATCTCACCTGTATTTTGAAAAGAACTTGGGGGTCAACAAAATCAAGGTGAACAGAGACATTCGAGACATTGAAAAGGGTCAGTGCCAAGACAATGAGGCAGGGAAGATAATATCACAAGACAGTTTGGCTGGAACTTGGAGTACATGATCAATCTGGAAAGACTGACTGGCACCACACTATGAAGGACTTTGGTCGAAAATCTTAGAGAGAGTAAAATGGTCAGGATTTGAAACCAGGACTCCTTGGAATTCAAATTGAATCCCCATTCCTCTAAAATAGCATTCTTAGTCCATTAAAAAAAAAAAGACAACAGGAAGTATTTGCACTGAATTGGAAAGAGACCAGCCTTGATTCTGGGCCCTACCCTGGCATTGGAGAGTTGATGACAGACGGTTAGCTTTTAGCTCAAATTTAAAGCAAAATTAATTTCCATAATTAATTCACAAGTACTCTTTAGGTAACTGTGAAGCTAAGCATTGTCCTCTGCCAACAAGTAGGTCCTGTTGACCATTCTGACTGCCTGTTCAAAAATTCCATGCAGAGAAGAAGAGCTGCAGGGGTAGCAGGCAGAGTTGGCCAGAAAAGACGATGAGGCAATAAGGTAAAACATCAATTAAAAAAAAAAAAAAAGCAAGGGCAGCTAAGTGGCACAGTGGATAGAGCACTGACTGGCCCTGGAGCCAGGAGGACCTGAGTTTAAATTCAGCCTCTGACACTTAGTAAGTATCTAGCTGTGTGACCTTGGGCAAGTCACTTAATCCCAATGCCTTGCAAAAAACAAAAAAGAAAGAAAAGAAAATGAAGGGATTATACTCGATGGCCACTGAAGTTCCCTTCCACTTCACAATCTCTGATATGAGACTTCTGTGGGGAGGAATTATGGGTAGGTCAGGAAGGGCATCTAAGAAATCCAGGGATTCCAAGAGATTGAGGTGAAGAAGGAAGCTCATGTTTAGTTTAAGGGACCAGCCCTGTCCGACTCTAGTTCCCACTCCTAAATCCTCATTTCTTTCTTTCTTGGGCATTCAGCCAAGGGAGAAAAATCAAAACTCAGAAGGGCTAAGTTTAATGGACACTTACTGCCTGCCATAACACACTTACCTTTGCTCTTCCAGAATTCATGATGGTTAAGTGCTCCTCAGGGAAAAGCTCTCCCACTGGCCCTTAACCAAGAATGGTGGGAGAGATTTGGAAGACAAAAGAAAAGGTTTGGAATGCAACAAGAATTCCCTTTTGCAAAAAGAAGCAGTTACAGTATCTCAGTCATAAAAGAAACCTCCATGGCTATCAGCCAATCATTCAATGAGCCTCTATCAAGTGTGGCTATCAGTCTGTCTATCTGCAAGAACTTATCCAAGTGGCTATCATGTGTTGGGGAGTTCTGTTGAGTACTGAGAATATCAAAATAAGACTGAAACAATCCCTGACCTCATGGAGCTTACATTCAAATGGAGTAGAAAATAGGTATATGTAACAGTATGTACAGAATGGATAACAATGATATTACGGTCAAATGGGGAGGGAAGGCAGCTTCATACCTCTTCTACTTACTCCCTGAGCTTACCAAAGTCCTGAATCTCTCTGGGCCTCTGGAGAATAAAGGACGTCCAATGAGGTATCCTTCCAGATCTAGATCAATGATTTTGTTTTGTTTTGGTTTTGTTTTTTGCAAGGCAATGGGGTTAAGTGACTTGCCCAAGATCACATAGCTAAGTAGTTTTTAAGTGTCTGAGGTCGAATTTGAACTCAGGTCCTCCTGACTCCAGGGCCGGTGTCCTATCCACTGCGCCACCTAGCTGCCCCAGATCAATGATTTTAAGACTTTTGGCGGGGGGGGGGGGTTATTGAGTGGACCAGAAAAGGTTTTATTTGAAAAGGTGACTGAGCTGCAACTTAAGAGGAAAGAGAAATTCCACGAAACCGAAATAAGAAGGGAGAAGTGGTTCAGACTCACCCTTTAAGGCAACTGATCAGAGAATCGATTGGAATAGGGATAGACTTGAGACAGAAAGACTAATTAGGAAGCTACTAAAATAATCTAGGTAAGAGGTGGCAAAGACTTGAACTAGGTGGGTGCTGTATGTGTAGAAAAAAGGGAAGGAATGAGGGAGCTATCTGTTGTCCAGTTATTTTTTTTTACCTGGGTCTGACTCTTCAGGACCCCATTTGGGCTTTTTCTTGGCAGAGATACTAAAGTGGTTTGCCATTTCCTTCTCCAATTCATTTTACAGATGAGGGATTTGAGATAAATAGGGTTAAGTGATTTGCTCGGAATCACCCAACTAGTTAGTGTCTGAAGCTAGATTTGAATTCAGGATTAGACGTCTTCCTGACTCCAGACCAGCCCTCTACCCAATGTACCACATACCTGTGAGAAAGAAATATTGCCAAGATAGGAATGATAACATTTGGTAACTGCTTGAAACTGAAGGGAAAACTAAGAGTGGAAGACAAAACCAAGGTTGCATACCTGGGTGTCCAACTACAAAGTTAATATTGCCCTCAACAGTAATAGAAAAATTGGGAGAAGGGGTGGATTTGAAAAAAAGAAGGTAAAGAGTTCTGTTTGGATATGCTGCCTTTGAAATGCTTAAGAGATTTCCAGTTCAAGATGTCTGGATATTTGGTACCAGAAGATAGGAGGTCAAAAGACTAGAGTTGGATGTGTAGCTCTAAGAAACTTCTCTTCAAAGGGATCATTAGCACCTAGGCCAGTAAATACAGTGACTTCTCTTTCTCTTTCCTCTTTCTTTTCCTTCTCCTCTACTTCACACACCTAAAACATAGTAGACGCTAAATAAATGCTTTTTTTCTTCCTTTGTACTTTATTATTTTAATGGAGTTTTTTTTCTGGTCTTATGACTTTTTTTTTCTGTGTAGGAACTCCCTACTGCAAAAATCTCTTCCAATGCCTATTGGTACTCATCTGTTAAAATACAGTCTTAGAGAAATACATGAGATATTCAGAGGATAAATTATTTGTCCAGAGTCATACTTATGATGTTTGGCCTTTATTTTCGAAGAGGAAGGAGAAAGAGAAGAACAAGAATAAGATTATGATCCCCATTTTGCAGATGAGGAAACTAAGGCAGACAGGAGTTAAGTGACTTACCCAGTGAATAAGGATCTGAGGGTAGATTTGAATTCAGGGCTTCTTGACTGGAGATTCAATATCTATCCACTGTGTCATTGAAATGCTGAACAAGAACTCATTTTAACAAGAGTCCATTTAAGGTTTACTCATTTTACCCTCAAAAAATCACTCCATTATGTACCAACCCTGTTCTACCAGTGGAGGAAACTAGAGTTCAGAGAAGATAATGGCACCACACCCAGGCCAATTGGTTTCTTGTACCAGTGAATCCTACATAGTGTCCACTAAAAGGGGGGCTACCCTGTGTCAGGAGATCCAACAGGACACTCTCTGGCTAGGCTTCTCTCTTTTCCTTATCAGAGCTTCCAAGCGTGCCCTTCTGTATTTACTAAGGACAAAAACCACTATATCAGCTCGAATGGGTTTTAAAAATATAGCTCAACAAAGCCCAGCATACTGATTGCAATAATTGCAGTCATCCCTCTGCTGGAAAGTCATGGATTGTGTTTCTAATGCATGCTGATAAGCCCCAGCACAACATGACTGACGGGCAGCCAGACAGGAGGGGCGATTATGTTTAACAGACTGATTAGCAAAAGGTAGAAGCTCAAACTGTACTCCCAGGAAATTGGTAGCTTTTAAATGATCCTGGCTGTTTTATGGGTCCACTTTTTTTTTTTAATGCAATGGTTTGTTCGACTTACTTAGGCCATGCAATTCCTAACTGGGAATGGCTAATGGAGAGATAGAGCCTTCAACTCTTAATATTCTCATCTAAATTAAGCCTCATTTATTGGCTTTCTAATTGCTCCTCCAGCCATCTGACCACTTCGTTCCCCCGGCACCACTGTAGAACTGTTATTTCCACAATATAGTTTGAGTTTTAAATGCCTAGGATCTTTGAGAATAATAATAGAAATAGTGAGTGTTTACAGGAGTGTTAAGATTTCTAAACCTATGTAACCTGTGACCAAGGGGTTCAAATACAAATAGCCTGGGTTCCATGCTAGGAATCGGTTGTAGGACTTATTAAATTAAAACCGCTGCACATCATTTCATAGGGTCTAGTTGATGGTTTCTCTCATTATATTTAAAAGAATATGCTTTTGTATAACCTATATCAGATTCCTTACTATCTTGGGGAGAAATCTTATAAAAATGAATGTTGAAAACAATCTTACATATAATTGGAAAAATTAATAACTTTAAAAATAGAGTAAAAGGATATACCGTACTTCCTAAATTTTGTTCCTGTGAGTGCTATTTTTTTCTCTGAAGCATACTAATGAATTGATATTGTTTGCTAGAGAATAGACATATGCATACACACATTTTATATTGCTATATTAATAATTAATACCTTTCTTCTCTTGTGTGGATCTTTGTGTATTAGAAGTTCGTTCCTCCCACTCACATCGAATCTGTTAGCATTCATAAGTAGAATCCCAAAGCAAAAAGCTATGGATATTTCCATCAGTGAACCTTTGATCTTCTTTGGAGAGGACACAGACCAGGTGATTTAGAATTGGCTTCTATCCATATGCTTTAACAATTCTAATTGCTTGATTCTTTTTCTTGCTTTCACCCCTAAAGCCAACTGAGAGAATTTCTCTTCATTTCCCCATCAATCATTTTTAAGCTAAGATTCCATCTGTCTATAGTGCCTGCAATTCTGAATAAGACCCTCGGTATCCCCCTTTCATGGCTGACCTCAAGTAAATGAGGAAATTTTCCAACTCATAGTCTTAAGTCTCTCAACCAATTACTGTACTTGAAGGTCTCAAAGCACAGATCTGAGAGTAAAAGTAATAGATAACTTTCTCATTATCAATCACCATCTCAGAACCCCCATTTTACATCTCCCCCTTCCTGTCTTCCATCCAACTATAAAAAAAATCTTCCTGTAATAAATGTCTTTGGGGAGTTTAAGTAATGTATGGGACTTTCTTCTTTTTTCCCAAACTGGTGTGGACAAAGGGTTACCATATACTCACTCATTAAAGGCATTGGCTGCCAAATACAGAAATTAAAATGGGAAGGAGAAAACAATCAAGTTTCCTTCTCATTTTAAAACCACTCAAACTCACACAGAGAGGCCTCAATCCAAGTTGCCATCATGATTAGCCCTAATTTAGGACTGACCCAAAAAGTTCAGGCCTTTTTGTGTCTCTTTAGCTCAACATGTACCCACTCAAATCTTTCTTTTGGAAATAGACAAATTCGTATGTGTCTAAGTTTCCATAAATGTAGGAAACAGTCTTCCTGGCTCCCATTCAAGCACTCAGGTAAACAAATATATATCAGCTAGAGGACAGTCTTTATTTCAGTCTCATAGAAATTACAGAAGGCACAGAAGATTCAAAGGAACTCTCAGACAGATATAGAAAACACAAAAATTCAATCAGAGAACCAAACTATGGGGTTTCCATAATTTTAGGTGGATCTTTCTCACCAACAGTCCCACCAAGGTCACAATGCCACTATATAATTTGGACTAACTCTCTTCAGAAAGCAAATACACTTCGGGACCACTGGACAGAATATCTTCATCCCAACAATCTTCCACTGTCTGAAGAATTCACAGTATTAACAAGAAGAGACAAACTCTGATCCCTCTCTCCCTCATAGCTTAATCTTTATGTTGCTTTCTATCCACAAAGTTATATGGGTGATCCTCTTCTTTCTTTAAGAGGTGAATTTCTCATGATTTTTTTCTTATTTCTCTAGATAGATGAGTCACCAAACTTTTAAAACTGTTCTCATTAGATGAGTCAAGTCAATGGCTAGCATTACCCCCAAAAAATCTATTTTTGAAGACTAGAAGGCTAGAGTCTAGCATTGCTTAAAAAAAGTAAAAAACAAATCTACACAAGAAAACCTACTCAAAATAAAAAAGTTTGGGGTCCAGGAACATTGACCACCATGAACTCCTTGGCCAGTGAATGAGAACATGTCTCCTATTGTTTTGTACTTCTGCTAGATACTCCACCATTGTTCAGATTGCTTGTTCTGGGAAACTCCACTAACAGGAATTATCCTCTTGGGTGAAGAGTACAAGAAAGGAGTGGGTGATCACATGAATCTCCCATGTCTATTCCAAGGAAATCATGAAGTTCTAGGTTTGGAGGGTGATAGAAAATATCAGCAGGCATAATCCCCTTCTAAAACTTAGATCTGCTCAACTACATTCTTGTCTATACTATGAAGAGAGAGAGAATATAAAAAGGAGGAGGAGGAGGAGGAAAGGAGGAGGAGGAGGAGGAGGAGGAGAAGAAGAAGAAGAAGAAGAAGAAGAAGAAAAGGAAGAAGATAAAGAAGAAGAGGAAGAGGAAGAAGAAGAGGAAGAAGAAGAAAGGAAGAAGGAAGAAGAGAAAGAAGGAGAAAAGAAGAAGGAAGAAAAGAAATAAGTAGTAATAATAGTAGAAGAAGAGTAGTTTGAATGTTCTTTGTAGACTGGTTCAGAGGTTTGGCTCCTCCAACAAGAACATGTCTTTCCAAAAAGATCACAGCATTTGAGAGTTAAAGAGAATCTCGTAACTATCTAGTCCAACCCCAATCACACACACACACACACACACACACACACACACACACACACACACACACACACACACACACACATTCTATAAACTCAATGGTGGTCAATCAAGCTCTGCTTGAAAACCTCTAGGGAAGCGACCCTTGCAGAGACAGCCCATTTCAATTTGGAATTCTTCTAATGATTAGAAAATGGAGCCTAAACTAGGTTCTTCAATTCACTGCTCCTGATTTTTCCTGCTGAAGCCAAATGGAATAAATCCAATCTCTTCATGGCAGGGCAGCTATATGACACCAGAGTGTGAAGGGACCTGACCTAGAATCAGAAAGAACTGACTTAAAATCTGGTTTCAGAAACTTACTAGTTGGATAATCCTGGGCAAGTCACTTCACCCTGTTTGTCTCAGTTTCCTCATCTGTAAAATGAGTTGGAGAAAGAAATGACAAACTACTCTAGTATCTCTGCCAAGAAAATTTCAAATCATGTCCCGGAAAGTCATACACAACTGAAAAACAACACAATAATTTATTACTATGATTTGCCAGGTACTGCGTAAATGCCGGGGATACAAATAAGAAAAAGAGCTCCTGAACTCAAGGAGCTTATGCTCTAATGAGGGTAGGATAGAAAAAAGGAAGATGAAAAGAGAGAGAGATTACTTGGAGAATCAGGACCTACATTTACATTCTATTCAAGGAAGACACTCAAAAATGATCTAAAAAAGGGTGAAGTAGAAGGGCAAGGTATCCATGTGGTACCATAGTGTCAAAATCTGGAAAGTTAACAAACAAAACCAAGAAAGCATTGAAGGTTATCCAACTCAGAGCCCTCCCCAAAATGGATGTTCCAAAAAAGAACTCACCCATGAGAGAAGGGAGTTGGCCTGAAATAAGGATATTCCATCTTGGATCTTGGGTGAGGCAATAATTGGGGAATATAGTAGGTCCTTAAACACTTGCTGACTTACTGACAAATGAAGGGCCTAGACTGGATGGTCTCTTCCAGTTCTAAATCCTACATTCCATCACCCAAAACCAGGACCTCAATAGTGCTTGGCTCCAGAATAGTCCATCCTGCAAAGAAAAACCAGCTGTGGGAATGCCTACTATGATGAGACCAACATAATTCCTTCTTTGGGAGTTGGATTCTAGTTGAGGGAGTGCCTCACACCAAAGACTATAACAGCAAAGCTATTTCCCATCTGCAAGAAAATGTTTTGGGATAGTTGTTTCAATCTTAGCTAAATCTTACTCCCCAAAATGTCTCCCTGGGCAATTCCCATTCCCTAGAACTCACTTTGATTACTGCTGTCTTAAATTTCACCAAATACAAAATGTATCCAGGAGAAAGAAAACAAGAAAAATTATCATTTGTTTGCACTTTATTCTAAATCCCATTTGTGCTCAAATCCCTGAGCAAGGTTTCCAAAGTAGCCCTAGCCAGTGCCTTTGCACAGCTGTGGTAGGGGAGTAACCACATGGAGACCACCCCAAGTCCTCCACTCTCAGTTCAGGGAATAGCAGAGGTTTGATATACCTATCCTCAGTGTTGGATGTTCAGTAGGTTGAGTGACCAGCTGCCTCAAGTCATCCATCCCAGGGTCTCAGTCCAAAAGTCAAAAGAAAATAAACCAGAAAATACAAATCCCATAGTACAAGCAATCAGCTAACATAGCAGCATAGAATGTTTAATTAGTAAGGAAATTATCTAAAATATTAGAGCTGAGAATGTTCCGTAGAACTTAGAATGGCAGAACTAGGAAGGGTTCTTAGCCAGCGATGAGAGGGTCTTTAGAACAAAAAAAAAAAAAAAAAACAACAGGGTTAATAAGAACAAAGAGAAACAGAGCTGGGAGAGTACTTAGAACAGGTTATATCAAAACTAGTCTTTGGATATGTGGACCTAGATTTTTATCACACAGATAAGGAAACAGTCTCAGAGAAGACAAGTGATTTACCCAAAGCCACGTGGCAATAACTAGCAGAGATGGGCATTAGATTCTCTGACACCAAACCCAGTACTCTTTGTATTACAATTACATTGAGGAAAAAGGAGCCCCTGAAGATTTCTTGAGCCAAGGTGATCGAAGTCTTGAACCACCATCTCATTTCCTCGTGTGTGAATCTTTTGTTCTCAGCCAGACTATGACCTCACTTAAGACAGAGACCTGGTCTACAGCTCCCCCCTTCCCTGCTCATGCTGTGGCTGGACCAGGTCCAGATTAGTTGCTCTGTACACGTTTGAGGGTTTACTGCCTGTAGCATAAGAAAAATGGATTATGCATGTGAGCCCATGCTAGGCTAGCCCCAGTTTGAACCTGATCTAGGCTTCCCAGAGGGCCAACAGAGGCAGGTCACCCAGCAAGCTGCCCACTCCACCCAGCTGGCAGCTGGCTGTCCTCACCGTGGCAGGCTCCAAGGCTTCACATTGTCATGGTGACAAGCATCCTGGGAATAAAGGTGCAGACTTTATTAAAACAAAAGAGAAGAAGGGGGGAAAAACCCAAGATTCAACCTGTTCTTTTCTTATCTCTGTCTCCCCTATCAAGAAAATATAGGGTCTGACTTTCCTTTCAGCCAGAGACGCAGGCAAGCCCTGGGACTCTCTGCCAGCTTAGAGATAGGAAGTGTCTTCTCTCTTCTGCCAACAAATCCAAATTACAGTTTTATTTTTTTAAATACACAACCTTTCCTTCAGTTTTGTTCAACTTAAATTGGCAAATATTTATTAAGGCTCATCCATGTTCAAGGTAGTGCATGTGGTGAGGAGAAGAAAAAGACAAAAAAAAAAAAAAAATGAAACAGTCTCTACCCTGGAGGAGTTTACAATCCAAGGGTTGGGTGGGAGGTGAAAGAGCAGAAATTAGCCGTACCGGTCCTGCTCTTCAAGAGGGAGGACCAGAGTTTTCTCCCCAGCCTTGGAGCCCCTGATTAGAAGTGATACAAGGAACCTGGGGAGTTGGATCTTATTGGTACAGGCCAAAATAAGTGTAGCTGAGAGAAGCAAGCCAGCTTCCAGGGCTGCCCAAAGTGCTCCTGTGAAAGATTCCATTTCCTTGGCACTTCACAAGGCAAAATCTTCCGCTGCGACATTCCAAGTCCAGCTGAATGTTCCAAAGAACTGTTTGTCCATATGAAAGAGAATGGAAAACAACACTAATTGCCAAGCTCAATAATCACTTTATGGAAAATATATTTATAACCCTATTAATGGAACATTTTCATGAACATATTATCACTCTCTGGAATTCAATATTTTGGAAAAGTTGAAGCCTACCGTCATTCGCACCCACTGCCAAACAGATTTTGCTACTTATAGAGTATCTTGAAATGGCTCTGACTCATGAACAACACCCCAAAATGTACAGCCGCCTACCAAGAAAAAAGGAATAAATCTCACTTGGAAGATTATTTATGGACATGCAAAAATGGCTACCCTCTTGTTTTTATCGACGTCCCCAGCATCTAGAAGTTATTGAGGTTGGGAAAAAAGAAATGTGACTTATTTGGTGACCCCACACCCTGCTTTACAGTAGCAGATTTGTTGGGATGTGGATTGGATTAGATGTTCCCTAAAGGTCTTTCTATTTGGAAATCCTGGGTTTCTGGGAAGTAACTTTTCCATTGTTTTCTTTTGGTCATTTTTCAGCTCCATGCCCAACCCTTCATGACCCCATCTGAGGTTTTCTTGGCAAAGATAATGGAGTAGTTTATCATTTCCTTCTCCAGCTCATTTTACAAATGAAGAACTAAAGCAAACAGGGTCAAATGACTTGCCCAGGGTCACACAGCTATTACATGTCTAAGACCAGATTTTAACTCAGGTCTTCCTTGACTCCAGGTCTGGTGTTCTATTCACTGCATCATCTAAATGTCTTCTAGCAAATAAGTGCCAGGTCTTCTCCATTAAAAAGAGGTAGCATGCATAGTATTTCCCAAAAGGATATGTATCAGGGATTCTTGACATTTTTTGTGCCTTGGTCCTCCTGGGCAATCTGGGGAAACCTATGGATCCCTTTCACAAAATCATATTTTTAAATGTACAAAGATAGAATAAAAAGGTTTACAAAAGAAATCAGACTGGAGTTCAGTTATTGAATTAGGATCATGGATCTAAAACTGGAACATATCTAAGAGAGGGGTCATCAAATCTAACTGTCTCATTTTACACATGAGGAAATTAGAGCTGAGATTTAGGAGACTATTCAAGATAATCCAGTTAGTAAGCATCAGAGATGGCCCTTGTATTAATTCACTGTCTCCCTTTATATAATTCACATTTACTTACCTGTGTATACATTATACCCTCCTTCCCTCCTCAGTTCCCCAATTGCATATAAGCTCCTTGTGGGTCAGCTTAGATTTGTTTGTCTTTATGTTCCCAGCAAAGGAGCTGATGTAAAGGAGGCGTCCAACTGGAGATGTTAAATTGAACTGACTTGACTGCAAGGTAGAAGGCCACAGAAATCCCAAAGACACCAAGATCTGGCTCTGGTACCCCTGTTTATCCATCTCCCAAATACAATTTTGCTGAGAGCACTTTAGAAAACTCTACCTCAGACCCTCTCATCTTTGCCTTCCAAGCCCTTCTTCCCAAGAGAGTCCCAGAACTCATAACAAATAGACAACGTTTTTTAAAAATCCATTTTTTTCTCCCCCAATAGGGAATCAAGTTTCAAAGATGCCTATTCCCTCTCCAGGAGGTAATATGGCACAGTAGAAAAAAATATCAACCATAGAGTCAGTCAATCATTGACCATAGAGTCAATCAATCATTTTTTTTTCAGTCATGTCCTATCCCTAGTCTTTGCAATCTCATTTGGGGTTTTCTTGGCAAAGATACCAGAATGGTTTGTCATTTCCTTCTCCAGTTCATTTTACAAATGAGGAAAGCAAGACAAACAGGGTTAAATGGCTTACCCAGAGTCACACAAGTTAGTAGTCTGAGGTCAAATTTTAACTCAGGAAGACAGGTGCTGTACCTACTATGCCAACTGTCCTATAGAGTCAGAAGACATGGGTCCAAATTCAGTCCCTGCCAGCTACTAGTTATGTGATTTTGGACAAGTCACTTAACTTTCTTCTATTTTTAAAACGACAGGATTGGACTGGATGATCCATAATGTCCCTTCCAGTTTTAAGAATATAATCTCTGACTCTTGTTATTTGTTTTATCACTCCAGACCTCAGTTTTCTCAACCAGGGATATATAATGGGAGAAAAGCTGCATTAGATTAATGGTTCTTGATCTTCCTGGACCTCTTGGATATCATCTGATGAAGCCTATATACCTTTCACAAAACCATGTTTCTAGATGGATCAAGTAAAATTTATAGGATTGAGAAGGAGGCCAATTATATTGAAATATAGTCATCAAAGTTTAAAAAATAATTCACACATTACTCCCCAGGCTCAAAAGCCTTTAAGAAAATGATCTCTAAATTTCTTTCCAGCTCCAGTCCATAGGCAATGATCTATGGTCCTCTCAGGCTTCCATCTACCCCCATGGACCTTCATTACCACTATAATGACAAAGTAAACCTTTTGATTCCACTTGATAGTGAGATGTGGCCCCCAAACTGAGCAGCATCTTTCCTGCCAGACTTACAAGGAAGCATAGTCACTTTGGAAAACCAAGAAGCTCAGTATCTCTGCCTTATTTACGGACACATCCACCCAAGATAGCAAAGGATTTCCAGGCTCTTTGGAAGAGAGATTTACAGTAGCGCATAACTCTCTCATGTTTATTTATTTGCTCATTAGAGGGCTCTCTGACCGAGTCCTCTGCCCTCAGGTCCCATGGTGCAAGATTGTAATTTTTAAAGAAATCAAAACATAAAGGCATTACAAACACACGGCAACAGGACAAAAACACGAGGACAGATGCTATAGTAAAGCATATGGCAGTCGTAAAACATAACCCTCCTTGTGATTTACACCCACCAGGTCACTGGGCAGGAAGAAGGGTTTCTGCTACCTCAGCACAAACTGGGGGGAATGGATTTTCAATAACTGAGAGCACTTCCACCAAATGTTCTCTGGATAACAAGACTAGCAATTTTTGAGGGAGATGTTAGCTTTTGATTGTGAAAACCATACAAGAAAGTTGCATGGCTCCCACATTTAGCATTGTCTTCAGGCCATATTACATGAAAAATAAAATGGAAGCATGGAGGAGGGACTGGTGTGATGTTTGCCTGCATGGGCATCCCCCTCTGATGATTGATCTGACTATAAAGGTGACCCTAGGTTCTCCAAGACTACTTTTCATGGTTCTTCCAAGACTTCAAATCCAGGTCAGAAGAGATAATATCTACCTGTCATTGCAGAACCTACCAGAGGAAGAAGGTTGTACAGCATAGTTAACAAAAACCCCATCAGATTTTGAGTCCAAAGACATGATTCAAATCCTGTCTCTACCACTTGCTACCTGATCTAGGACCAGTGACATCCTTTGCCTGGGACTCAATTCCCTCATTTGGAAAATGGGAAGGTTTGGCTAGTTGATCTCTAAGGTTCCTCCAGCTTGCCAACATTCAACCATGTTCTATTTAAACTAATGGACTTATGACCTTATGAATTATCTATGCTGAACACACCATATATACTGTATATACGTAATCATATTGTTTAATTATATTGTCCCCAGATAGAATGTAAACTACTTGAGAGTGGGGCAGATGTGCACACATATGGAATGTTAAGAAAAAACAATTAGGGGCAGCTAGATGGCACAGTGGAGAGAGTACCAGCCCTGGAGTCAGGAGGACCTGAGTTCAAATCTAGCCTCAGTCACTTAATAATTACCTAGCTTTGCGGTGGTTACTTAACCCCATTTGTCTTGAAAAAAATCTAAAAGAAAATTAGATGAACATCCTTACATATAAGGGATATTGCTAAATTATGCTGATTCATAACTGTGAGGCAGTATAGGACATTAGAGAGTGAGTCTAAAAAAGAACCAATTCAATTGAATGAATTTATTAAGTGTCACAAAGGAAAGAAACAGCATTAATTACTTGTTACTATTGTAACAAACACTCTACAAATATTCTCTCATTTGGTCCTCATTTTTATCCCCATTATCATAATCATCATCATTATTATCGTTATTGTTTTTCTATCCCCATTTTACAGTTGAGGAAACTGAGTCAGAGAAAGGTTATTTACTCAAGGTCACACAGCTGGTAAATGTCATTTAACTTTTTAATGCCCAAAGTCACTCTCTTTACAAAAGGGTCCTTAACCCCTTAACGCTATGACTCCATGAGTATACTATGTCAGATTAGCATTCTAAAAATCATGGATCATTAAATGACTTAATCAAACCAATGTTCTTTAAGGCAAGAGACCAGAGTACTGTAGAACAAGGTTATCTTATTATTACTACTAATTATTAATTATTATTATCATCCTCTCATTTTATTATTATTCTCAATAGCATTTATATAATATTTTAAGGTCTGCAAAGGACTTGACATATATTATTTCATTTGATCCTTACAACAATTCTGTTGTTCTATTATTATCTTACAGATGAGGAAACTGAGACTGAGACAGTGTGACAAAGGTTGATATTCTTTATGGTTAATAATGATATCACTTTAGTATATATCACTTTAAGATTTACAAAGAACTCTGCATATCTTATCTCATTTGATCCTGAAAAATGATCCTAGAAGATAAGCGTGATTACAGTGTCTAGTATAAATTTAGTTCTGAACACATTTATTGATTGATTAATTGATTATGCCTATCTTATAGATGGGGAAACTGAGACTGAGAGGTTGCAACTTTTATTATTAGTAATCTTATTATTACTAAATTATTATTATTAATACTATTAATATTATTATTACTCCTACTATTACTGTTGTTACTAAATATTATTACTGAAAATTACTAAAAAAAAGGGACTTGCCATATGTTATCTCATTTAATCCTCATAACAACCCTGGAGGTGTATATGAATAATATTTTCTATAGTATCTTAAAGTTTTCAAAGCTTCTGTTGTTTTCCAGATGTGTCCGACCCCATTTGGGATTTTCTTGGCAAAGTTACTGGAGTAGTTTATCATTTCCTTCTCCAGCAGTTTATAGATGAAGAAACTGAGACAAACAGGGTAAAGTGACTTGTCCAGGGTTATACAGTAAGAAGTGTCTGAGGTCAGATTTGAACTAAGGTCAGAAACCTTGACTCCCAAGTCCAAGCACTCTATCCACTGAGCCATCTAGTTATGAGTATGCTAATCAAATAAGCATTCATTAATTCAATTGAGTCCCGACTGTATTATACTACATAAGGGCAAAGACTTTAGAAATAAGAGGTTCTGAGTATGCTATCAGATCAAGACTCTGCAGTGTAGGAGGTTATAGGTCTGCTAAGTGAGGTCAGGATTCTTAAATTCAAGAGGGTTATTTTTCCGTCCTCCACAATTCAAAAAAGCTAGAGATAAACAACAAGGCATTTCACCCCTCCTAATGAAAATCCAAAATTATCAGTGCGAATGGTAACCAAATTTTAGGTAGACAGGCGGGGATGTTCAAATGTGTTACAACTTAAATGAATCGAAATGAATTAGGCCCCTTTAACAGCTTCTCAACAATATTGCACATTAAATGTTCATAGAAATTCCTTGAAGCAACCACAGGAACATATTAAATGTAAAAGCCTTTATATTAAAAGACCAAGACACATTCACGAGCTTCCATGGAAGGATGTTTGATAGTCTTTTAGGGCCAATATCATTCAAAAATGGATTAACTGCAGCACACACATCATATTTTTCAGTCAGTGTCTTCATTGTATAAGGTGGATTTAACAAGTCATTTTGGGTCTTTTCCTCTGTGTCTGGTAGAGAGGGACTAATTTTGGAAGAGAAAGACCCTTTCTGAGTCTCTTTCCCCAACATTCCTCCCCCAACATAGGTTAAGGACCCAGAGCTTGAAAGAATCTAATTATAGGATTTTCAATTTAGAAGTAAAAGAGGCTTCACAACACCTAAGTCCACCTCATTTTACAGACAAATAAACTAGAACCCAGAGGAAAAAAAAAATGAAAGACTCTAAGTCTCACAGGGAATCAGTATAATCAGAATTTGAAATGAGGTTCAAATTTGACTCCAGATATCATGTTGTTTATTGGACATTATTTAACTCCTCTCATTTTACAGAAAAAGTAACTGAGGCCAAGGGAGGGGAAGAGATATATACCAAGGGTCAGACACAGAAACTGATGATCTCCCTAGATTTAAGATCCAACTGAAATTCCACCTTCTAACAGGAAGACTTGTCCAATCCCTCTTAGTTCCAATGCCTACCTTCTGCTGTTATTTTGTATTTATGCTCAATCTGAAATATGTATACATGTGTATATGTGTGTAAAGCTTGCTTTATAAAGATTTGTTTGCATGTTGTCTCTTCTATTAGATTGTCAACTCCTTGAAGACAGGGACTTTTGCCCCTTTCTGTATCCCTAGCACTTACCATAATGTTTATCACATAGGAGGTTCTTAAAATAAATTGATTAATTATTGAAATCAGAATTCAAATAAAGGTCTCCAATTCCAAAAATGAGTGCTCTCATGGATCTTGTCTACCTCCTGCCACTGTTATTTTCCTGAATAAAACTTCTATTAGGCCTTTTCTAGAAAGGCTATTCCTAAAATAAAACTTTACAAAAAGAGCAGGCATCCTGGGAGAGCTGGGCTCAAGATCTGAAGACAATAAATCTTCCCAATGCCTAGCCCATAGGGGGTGGTGAAGAAAATGCCTTGGGGACTAGTAATGAGCCATGATCAATGATTAAAAAAAGGTCCAAATAGGGGAAGACTAGGGGATGGGGGAATATAACAGGGGCACGGTAGAATAAGCATCATTGGAATAAACACTTGTTCAGTGCCTACTGCGTACCAGAAAATTTACAAATATCATCTCATATGATCTGCACACCCTGAGGAGATAACTGCTATTATTAATTTAATTGAGGAAACTAAGAAAGAGGTCGAGTGACTTGCTGAGTGTCACACAGCTAGTAAATATCTGAGGTAGGATTTGAACTCAGGTCTGCGTGACACCATTTAGCTGATTTGTGTACATAGTCTCATGTTCTTCTCCATTGACTAGAGCATGGACATTCTACCTTTTGGCTGTTCTGGGTCACATCACCCAACAAAAACTTGTCAAGGGCCTTACAGAGAATTTAATATTTATTTATAACTAAAATGTAACCCATATTACCAATAAATATAATAATAAAATGCAATAATGTTGCATGAATGGGCTTTGCCAGCTGCAAGTGGCCCATGGGTCACAGATTGGACACATCTGATTTGGGGTTCTAATGATAGGAATGAAAGGAATACCACCCTACCATTTATAAAATGCTTGCTCTTTTCAGAGTAATTTGCCAGGTCCTGGGAGAAATACTTCAAACTGAAAAAGATAAAGGCCATATTCTCTTGTCAAAGGCCACATCCTCCTGGGAATAAGAAACAAGTAGAGAAATAAGAGTTTAAGACAGCACAGTAAAGAGGGTTGGAGCCAAATGGTCTAGGCAATGAAGGCAGAATGGGAAAGAATTGGCCACAGAATATTCAGTGACGCACTAGAGCTTGTCATATACCACAGATATCTTGTTGTCTCCCTTGCCTCTGCCCCCTCTTTCCACTGGCACCCCTGTCCTCTTAATCACACCTCCAAAGAACATTCTAGGAGAATTTGTACTTTGGCTTTGGAAATCTGCCTTGGGACTCAGTTGACCCAATAGTGAATAACTAATGGGAACCTCACCTAACAGTCCCAGACCATGAAGCATTCATGTCCAGCCCCCCTAGACATCTTGCCATCTGCTCCAGTCACCCCCTAGCACACTCCTCCCTTGGCTAACCACTTCTTTCCAGTTCCATTTCTAGTCTTGGATCAGGGCACAGACTTGTGGTTTTGATAAAATCAAATCACATTTGTTTGTCTTTTGTTTTTGAAGACCATGACATCAGAGAAGCAATGCTATGACATGCACTTAAATTGAATTCGAGTGAGGGAGTATTGTACTAAGTCACCAGTCTTTCTTCCCCAGAGTCATCTGGATCCAGTGACCAGAGAGGAATCTAGATGAATGGAGATAGTCCTGGATTTGAGGTTATCAGGGTTAAGTGACTTGTCCAAGGTCACACAACTATTTCAGTTCATATTTGTTGATCTATATTCTTCCTCCTTCCTACAGTTTCATAGCTGAATCAAATACATGAATTTTTAATTTATCCCTTTTTTCTTATTTAATAGGTTTATGTGCAAATGCATCTGGTGCAAATGTACTTTACCTTTCTACTTTTTTTTTTAGGTTTTTTTACAAGGCAGTGGGGTTAAGTGACTTGCCTTAAGTCACATAGCTAGGTAATTAGTAAGTGTCTGAGACTGGATTTGAACTCAGGTCCTCCTGACTCCAAAGCCAGTGATCTACTCACTGCACCACCTAGCTGCCCCTCTCAGGCCATTTGACATGAAGTTCTCTTGACTTCAGGGCCAGTACTCTATCCATTGTGTCATCTAGCTACCCCTGTGATTTCAGTAGGGTAAGGAATTAAAAATGAAAACCCTTCCTCTAGCAGTGTTGACATTTTCTCTGCAATTTATCGTGGTAGAGAACAGTTGCCTAGAATTTTGAGAGATTAAATAATTTGACCAAGGTAAGGGTGAGTCAGAGATCTTCCTGACTCCAAGGCTGACTCTCTGTCCAATCTGCCAAGCTGCCTTTCTCTGATCTGTGAATGATAATTCACTAAATAATAGAGGGGATTAGTGTTACCATGGACAGGAAGTTGGAATTGGAATCAGAAAGATTTGAGTTTAAATCCTGTCTCAGAAACTTACTAGTTGTGTGTCCTTGGGCAAGCCATTTAACCACTCTCAGTCTCAGCTTCCTCATAGATAAAGTGTGGATAATAAAAAGCACTTACCTCCCAGGTTTTAACACAAGAACCAAATGACATAGACTAGGTAAAATGCTTTTTTAAAAAACCTGAAAGTCCTAAATAAATGAAAAATATTTTTTAGATAATCTCATTGCTATCATATGACAAGTGTCTGTCCCATGGCTCCACTCACCAAATATTTGCAAGTATATTTCAAAACATAAACTCCCTGAGGGCAAGGACAATCTTAGCTTTTCCATCCCTAGCCCCAAAACTCAATCCAGGGTCTACTCCACAGTAATTACTTAGAAATTGCTTCTCTACACAATCATCCATCGAATCATAGGGCTTAGAAGTTGGAGAATTATGGAATTTAATACCCCTCATTTTCAGGCAAGGAAAGTGAGGCACATAGAGGTTCATACCTAGTAAGTACCTGAGCCACATTTTGAGTTAAGATGGGCTTCCCTTACATCATTCATCTTTTGGCTCAGATCTCTGTTTCTGGAAAAGATTCCAATTTCTTAATTCAAAGAGATTTAAAGAGAACTAGAGAAGAAGAGAAGGGGGAGGGATGTAGAGGGAAGCTGAGAACAACACACTAGCAAAAAAAACTACATATTTGCAATGGATCAATAGAAAAAAAAAGTATTACATTTGTTCTATCCTCTCCTGTGGTTCTCCTGCCATGGAAAAACATCTTCATTAACACTTAACAATGAGAATGCTCCTGAGGAAGTTTTCTTCTCTGTGAGAAAGTTGACTTAGAAATTTTCAGAGTGGTAAATGGATCTAGATCACTGGGGTTTTCCCACAGAAGCCACTCCCTCCTCCAATCCTCTCTGCTCCTTCCTCTGACAGTAGTTTCCCTAATGTTCTGTTCCAGGTGACACAAGATTTCCATGTTATACAGTGGTATTTTATAGTCTCTCCCTTCCATAGATTTTGAGTCCCAAGGAGTCATCTAAATGAGGTCTCTCCCAGAGATCTCTACTAACTCCTATCTGTTCTAGGCACCAGAATTCCTAGCAATATCTCCAGAAGTTGTCCTCAAAGTCCTCAAAGACTTGAACCAAGCTGATAATGGTAGCCACATGGAGGGAGCATTTATTAAAAAAAAATTCTAAGTATATCTCAGTTGAACTTCACAGCAACCTTATATCCTACGTTTCACTCTTCTGTCACTTACATCTACCTTATTCAACAATCTAGAAAAGCAACAAGGTAAAATTAGTCGACCTTCCCTTGTCTGCAACTCTTGAGATGGGGTATGGTTCACTGATGGTGGGCAGGCTCCCACTGCACAGTTGCCCTACTAAAGGACAGACATCCAAGCAGTTTAACAAATCTCCTGATCATCAGAAGACAATATTAGAGATAGTAAAAAAAAAAAAAGATATGCTTTGCTTAACATCAAGGGAATTTCTAAGCATGAGAACAGAATAAGGTTTCCTTCAGGAGATAATGGATCCCCCCTAATTGAAAGTATTCAAGTAGAGGTTGGGTGACCATTTGGCAAGTATGTGGTAGAGGCAACTGGTTCAGGTATGAATTGGACCAGATGGTCTCTGAAATACCACCCAACTCTGACATTCTGTGATTCTGTGGGAATCAGTCGTTATAGAAACAAGATTTCCGGGAGGCAGAGTATGTCCTGTGCTAGATGAAAATAGCAGCAATGGTAGAAACAACCTCCTCAAAGGTTATTTCCATACATGTGATCCTGTACCTCCCCATTATAGCAGGGGTCTGTGGTAAGAGAATTCATGTGAAACAACCTCCTCTTGGCAGCAGGGAGGATTAGAATGAGGGTCCCTGGCTCCCATGAATCTTATGGTGAATCTTATGGTTTATTCTACCCTAATTCTATGCAGCTTTCTTCCTTATGTAACCATTGGATAATATTCATCATCTGTGGATCGATTCCAGCCTAAGCAAAACAGTCACTAATTATCAGCTATAAATAATCCCTCAATTATTTATAGGGTGTTACCAGGTGCAGGAACATAACAGAATCGAGTGCAAAAGGAGACCTGGAGATACATGTGTGGAATGGACTCGAGGAGAACAGCAATAGAAAGAGTTTTGGAATTGGAGGCAGAGGAATTGGGTTGTAATCTCATCTCTGCCATTTTATTACCTGTGGGACCTTAGGGAAATGACTTCTCTCTGGGCCTCAATTTCCTCATCTGTGATGAGGGACTTGGAGGCTCTATGAGGACCCTTTCAGTTCAGTTCTGGGAGAACCAGAAGATCACCATGGGAGACATAAATAATAATAAAAACAAGAATAACAATTACTCATCTCACTAGCACTCTAAGTAAGAATCACCCTTCAAAGTGGATACTTGCAGAGTTCTTATTCCCATTTTACAGATGAGGAAACTGAATTTCTAAGAGGTGAAGGGACTTGACCACTGTCACACAACTAAAAATTCAAGTACACATCATAAGTTCCAAAGAGCACAGATTTAGACCTAGTGACAAGTTAGTCCAAACGTCTCCCTTTATAAATAAGGAAATTGAGGAACCTCAAGGTAAAATGACTTAGTCAAGGTCATGGAATTCATTCGCCTATTATATACAATTCTCCTAACTATACTACAATAATCCTACCTTCAAATCTAGGCCATAATCATAATAATATACAAATAATTTTATAGCACTTTCGAGTTTTCAAAGACCTTTGCATATATTATCTAATATAATCCTTATAACAACTAGTGAAGGAAGGGCTTTTATCATCCCTTCCACTCACTTTATAGGTAAGGAAACTTAAGACTGAGAAACATCAAGTGACTTGACCAAAGTCACACAGCTAGTAAATGTTTAGAGCAGAATTTGGACTCAGGTCTTCTTGACTCCAAGTCTAGCACTATACCACCACATCTACTTACCTCTAAATACACATAAATGGGGGTGGCTAGGTGGCGCAGTGGATAGAGCACCGGCCCTGGAGTTAGGTGTACCTGAGTTCAAGTCCGACCTCAGACACTTAATAATTACCTAGCTGTGTGACCTTGGGCAAGTCACTTATCCCCATTGCCTTGCCAAAAAAAAACAAAAAACCTAAAAAAAATAATTAATTAGTACACATAAATGGCAGGGATCATCTTGTATTCTCAAAATTTAATCCAGTAACTGCTTTAAAAAGATCAACTTAATTTTTTAATGTATTGTGCACCATATATGACCCAAAGTGTATAAATATCATTTTACCAGTAGTGAGGGATTATTGTATAGAATGCATACACATTCTCACCCATTTCAGGACATGACCACCTTCCCTCTCTCATGTTGTTGTCTGTAGTTCACAGAGTATGATTAATGATTTAATCTGTTTTGAAACTTACAAGTCTTGGAGAATGAGAAATTAAATCACTGAAGGAGACTTATTAAAGTCACTCAATGTGCATCAGAGGCAACACTTGAATTCAGGTCTTCCTAATTTCTAGGTCAGCTGTTTATCTACTATACTATGCTAAAATTAAATGAAAAATCATTTTAAACAAAAAAAATCAACTGTGAACAGAGCCAAATATAAGACCATGATACCTTATGATGAGATTTTTCCAGAAGTCACAAAGAGTATAACCACTTTGGACCCTAGATATAACCAAAGAACACTCTTTTCTGTCAGAAGATTCATTTCAATCAACTAGCCCCTGGGCTTGAACCTTGAGGGTAGAAGGTCACCTTAATAATAGTTACTTCTTCCATCTAATTCAATAACATTTGTTGAGTAGCAATGGAGCTATGATGTACAGAAAGAAAATTAAAATTAATTTGAGGAAAAGTAATAAAAAACTGGGGACATCAGGAAAAGTCTTGTATAAAAGACTGTGTGTGTGTGTGTGTGTGTGTGTGTGTGTGTGTGTGTGTGTGTGTGTGTGTACTACTTAAGGAAGTCTATACTTGTTCCCATTTGATTGGATAAGACCCATTCTCAACTTCCAAGTTATTCCTCAATGAAGGAAGAGAATGAATATCTACTGGCTCAGAAAACAGAGGCAGAAACCTGTAAAGAGGTTCTTCTCTCTTCTCTACAGTCCACCTAGTGAAGGTCTCAGAGACAAATACATCCAGAATCTGAGAACAAGAGACCCATTCTGAAAATCACCATGCCTTGCTTGGCTGAACTACGTGTTCCCCGTGGAACTGATGCACCTCCCACTGGTTAACTGAGCATCTGGGGGATGGATGTGGCTCATTGGTTTTCATCTCCAAGTATGACAATGAAAGGGCAAGAGCCCAGAAGTGGGAGCTGGCATGCCCATTTGGCAAACATTACTGAACATAATGATCACATTAGGATTCAGTAACAGACAAATGATTGCCAGGGACCAAATCAAGGCAAAGAAGCACAGAACATCTCACTTAGGCTTCATCTTGATCTTGGGACCACATCACAAGAAAGAAGACAGGCCTGAGGAAATGGCTTCACATATAATGCTGCCAGACATCCAACATGTCTAATTAGTTGTCAAAAAGGCATAGAGCAATATTTAGGGAAGGCTGGAAATCCTGAGCTATCAAAAATCGCCAACAGTCACAGCCACTGTGTCTCTGGCACCACTGATGGGACTGTCAGGAGACAGATGAAAAGCAGGCTTTGTGATCACTCCATTTTAATTGGTCAGATCACAGTTTTGACAAATGTGTTGGGTAAACTATTCCATTGCCTACTTCCACAGCAAGAGAAAAGCAAAAAAATTTCTCAAAACTAGAGATACCCAAAAGTTAGAGATGAAGGAGTTACTTCCAGGCCAAAGGATATTGACTCTACTTAGATGAAATCCTACCCACCTGCACACCTAACCTCACACTTCTGATTTTCTAATAATTTGATTTATTGTCTAGGTCTAATCGCCACTGGATGAAGTGCTTTCTTGATTCTTGCTAACGTAATGTCCTTGGACACTAGAACAGTCCTGAAATAGAAAAAAAGGTGCTATTTAAGGATAGTTCGTCCACATTGCCAAAAAGACCTTAGGGTCAGTATCCTCAGTCAATTGAGTCCAAACCATCTCTGAAAGGGAATCCCCATGGCAATATGCTTGACAAGTAGGTCATATAGACTCCTTGAGGACCTTCAGTGAGAAGGAAACCTCTTTCTGCTAAGGTAGCCCATTCCACTGTAACACAGCTCCAATTCTGAGGAAGTTTAACCTCTCTCTAACTTCCACCTATTGCTCCTAATTCTTTTCTCTGGGGCCAAGAAGAAAAAGGCAATCCCTTGCCTTGTGCCTGAATGTTAAATTCTTTAAGATAGATATCATGACTCTCTCCATCCTCTTCTCAGGCTTAATATCCTTAATTCATAAATTAATCTTATATATAACATGTCTCCATACTATCCTAAAATCGTACCTTTATTCCGATCAATGAATACTAAAACATGAAAAGACTTGGATTTCACTAATATAGGGAATTCTTAAGTAAAGAACCACCGTGTTTCATTGCTGATTGGCACCTTATCTGTCATTTATAGTCAGTGTTAATGAGAGCACTGAGAGGTCAAGTATCTAGCTTAGGGACATACAGCCACTTAGACAGGAGACTGAAGCACATGCCTTCCTGGCTCCAAGGTCAGTTTTCTATAAACTATTTCATGAGAATAAGCAACACTGAACACTTTTGCAAAATGGTTTACAAATATTGTCTCAACTGATTCCCACAACAATCTTGAGAGGTAGGTGTTATTATTATCTCCATTTTGCAGTTGAAGCAACAGAGGCAAAGATTAAATGACTTGCCCAGAGTCACATAACTAGTAAGTGTCTGATTTGAACTCATGTTTTCCTGCCTTTCTTCATGGGAAAGGAAATAGGAAGGAGACAATGTGGTGTGGTGAGAAAGGCACAGGGGTGAGTCTGAGGACACAGATTCAAACCTTGTCCATAACATTTGCTGTGAACTAGGTATAATCATCTAGCCTCAGTTTCCCCCTCTGTATAAAGAGAAGATTAGACTGAAAGGACTCTGAGCTCTCTTCTAGCTCTACATCTATGATATGTCAAATGAGGAGATTGAACCAGAGCCAAATCAATTTAATTCAATGATCATTTATCATAGGAAGTAAAGCAGTGACCCTAAGGGGTCTAAGAATCATTACAACTCTGACATTCTATGCTTCCATGAGATTTGGCCATTACAGACTGGAAAAGAGTTGGATGGGACATGGGGCTCTCCAGGGTCCTGAAAGTTCTAAAACTGAATAAACATTCCTTATGCAGTATCTACTAGGTACCCAGATCTATGCTTGACCTTGTGTAGATATAAAATAATATATTATGCAATCCCATGATCTCAAAGATAATTCAAAACAAAGTCAGAAGGTCAGGATTTGAGGTCCAGCTGTGATACTTCTTATCTGTATAATCAGAAGGAAGCAATTTAAATCTCTCTAAGCCTGTTTCATCTTTAAAATAAAATCTTCATAGAAATTTTGTTAGGAAAGTTTTATAAACATAAAAGCACAGTACTTTTATGAGTTATTCACATATAATACTAATATGAATAGATTATAAGAAAGACCAGCATAAGAAACATGTAAATGGCAAGACAAGAAAAGGCAGTGTATGACTGTGTGTTAAACAAGAGACAGAAATAAGATTAACCGTAATACTATTATTAATCATTTTTTAAAACTTCTTCAGAAATTCAAGGTGAAATAGCAACAAAGGCTGGAGAACAGAGGAAACTAGTGGGGAAAGAAGGACATTGAGGCCTTTCCTAATCGAAGAATAGAATTTGAAGAGGTAGGTAGGGAAGACACTCCCAGGTGAAAGTACAATATGAGAAAGACACAGGAAGGAAAACAATTTGAAAGCCATTTAATACAATCCACTGACTCTTTAAAAAGGAATTCTTTACCTCTTTATATACTGGACCCCTTTAACCATCTCGTGAAGCCTTTGGGTCACTTCTCAAAAATCGTGGTTTTAAATACATAAAACAAAATGCACAAGATTATCAATGACATCAATTCATTAGAATTTTCCTTATCAGTTATCAATTTTTTTTAAATCTTCTCAGATCCCAGGTTGAGAGTGAATTTTCCAGGAAATGCTATTTTAAGTATATTCAAGTTGTGGTAGTCCAATAAAACCTTTGGTTTTTTGGGTTAAGTCTTATTTGGGACAACTTGTCTTTGTTTTAGAAAGACTTGTATCCTGTTCCATATTCCCCTTCATTTTCTAGAATCTTCTATGCAAAGAGCCTTCCATGCAAAAAATGTTTCCTTCTCCCATGAGACCTTGTTAATGTTCAGATCCCTTTATATGACAAAACAGAAATGGGATAGAGCTACATGAAATGCTAGCCATCCCTAGAAAAACCTTGGGCCCAACTCAGAATACTGAGCAGCATTGATTTATAAAGTGATGGATCCAGAAATTCCACCTATAGAACCATAGAGGATCAGGAGTTCTTAATGAATGAGTGGTCTGTGAAATGAACCATTGATCTATTCATTTACATTTCCTGATTCCAAATTTCTTCCTCTATAAAATGAATGGTTTAGATCAGATGGGGCCCCTGATATCTCTTCCAGTTCAAAATGTATAATCCCATGATCCTATGAACTTTCTCCTACTGCTATAACATGAAGATTATCCTGCCTGAGGCTCTAAACACATTTTTGATTGTATTCCTTCTCTGTCCTAATTGGAGAAGGTAGGAGAGTGCTTCCATAATATAAGACCCTGTTTTCCTACCTCTTCCTCTATGCTCCAGGTAGGCTATATAGCCTTCCCTTAAATATGCCAAATAAAAGCCTGTTCCTTTCAGAATAGTACAACTGGCCAAATTTGCCGGAAACAAACACATTGAGCAACTGAAAAAAAATAAATTCATATAGAACTATAAAATATCTAAGAATTTATCTATTACATGAGGGGAAGCCATCATGTAATATAGAATAATAATAATAATAATAATAATAATAATAGCATTTACATAGTGCTTTAAGATTTGCAGAACAGTTTACAAATATTATGGCATTTCATCCTTGCAAAAACAACTCTGGGAAGTAGGTGCTTTTGATTAGCCCATTTTATAGATGAAGAAACTGAGGAAAACCGAGGCTGCCTAGGATTACATAGCTAACTAGCGTCTGAGACCAAGAACTCAAGTCTTCCTGAATCTGCACACTATCCACTGTACCATCCAGCTGCTTCATGAGTCAGGAAGGACTGAGTTCAATTCTCAACTCTAATACATTTTGACTGTATAACTTGGAAGGTTTGGCCTCTCCATTCTCCAGGCAACTCTCTAACATTTGAATGGAAGGGCAAGTATGAGACTACATTGATAGAAGAGTTTCCTACAAAAGGAAATTACAGATTTGATTCCAAAAGAGGAAAATTGTGCTAGTCACTGAACATGCAAAAAAGAATAAAAACAGTTCTTGTCCTTAAGGAGCTTAGATTCTACTAATCCCAAACAGAATGGTGCATGTGTTCAGAAGTTACCATCAAGGATATGTATTGTCAGGGAGGGAATGAGACCAGTCATATAGTAAGAAAGATAACAAATGGATGCTGCAAATATAGTGTGGGTATTCACAAGATGTGCAAAGGCTAAAAGGAAGGCTTCTGGCATTGAGATGGGCACTATATTAAGGACCTATGAAAAGACATAGACAAGCATATGATAGGATAAGATCTAGATGGGCCAATTCAGAGAAACATGGGAAGATTTGAACTAGAGGAAGTAAAGTCAAAAGAACAATACATATCACTACCATCATATGTGTGAAAAGATCACTGAAAGAAAGGCAAATTCTGAGAAACTAATAATCAAAGAAACTATAGAATCAAACATGAGTCCTCCCTCAAGACAGAGAGGTGGGGGACAGAAATGGCAGAAAAATTTATATGCTGTCAGGTGTCAGAGCAATGGATGGTATTTGCTTAATTTTATTTTCACATGGAAGGGTTCAATCTAGCTGGAAATGATCACATAAAGACAAAGGGAATCAATAAAATGTATTTTTAATTAAAAATTTTAAAATACTAATGTAAGTATGAGGAGGGTGGAAACTTACTCAAGATTAAGATGGTACACTCAGGGATTTCAGATTACTTACCTACCTCTATGCACCCATAACTGGAATGAGGAGACTGTGGCTAAAGTTTATGAGATGTCCAGACTAGTCCCAAGACAAAATGATGCACTAATTATAACCAATGAAAATATTAAAAGGAAGAAGGGGAAAGAAAAATTTAGGTCAACTTGCCATGGTCGGTCACGGGACTCCTGCAATGAACAAAAGGAAACTGTGACAAATAGTGGCCCCCTAAGGGGCTTTTACATCTCCCCGAAGCTCCATACACAAAAAGCAATATCATTCGATGGCAAAACAATGCTTGATGACTAAGTTGCATAGATAATTTTCATAGTCCCTCTGCCTCAGTGTGTCCTGCCTTCACACTTTAAAGGGCAACTTGGGTCTAGAATTGCTTTCAAGCCCTAGTCCTCACAATTCTGAATTGGGAAGGTAGAAGACTTACTATCTGGTTCTATCAAGGAACTATGATATTATGAGTCTTCTCTGTCTCTTGATCTCACTCTCTTGTCTCTGTATCTCTGTCTCTGTCTTTGTGTGTGTCGATCTGTCTCTATTTCTCTATCTGTATCTGTGTCTGTTTCTGTGTATGTATGTGTGAGTCTTTGTCTCTCTGTCTCTGTTTCTCTATCTCTGCCTGTCTCTCTGCCTGCCTATTTCTCTCTCAGTGTCTCTGTGTCTCTGTCTCTCTCTCTGTCTCTGTCTCTGTCTCTCTCTCTCTGTCTCTGTCTGCTTCTCTCTGTGTGTCTGTCTCTGTGTCTCTCTGTCTATCTGTCTGTCTTTCTCTCTCTCTCTCTGCCTGTTTTTGTATCACTTTCTCTGTCCCTTCTCTGTCCTTCTGCTCTCTTCCCCTCTTTCTTCTCCTCTTCCTCCTCCTCCTCCTCCTGCTCCTGGCTAATGACTTGCTAAAAGTGCCCTCTAACAACATCCCTGACAAGTAGGCATTCAGTTACAGCTTGAATATCTCCAGAGACAGGAAACTACTATTTCTTGAAGCAACCCATCCCCCCACTTTGGATACTTCTAATTCCTAAGCAATGTTTATTTTAAGCTTTGCAAAATCTCTCCTTATACCCTCTCTTTACTTCCCCTCATTATTCTCCCTTCTCGTTTGGCACTTTGGGAAAGAATCACAGTATATCAGAGATGGAAAGGGATGCAGAGGTCATATATTCTGATTCATCCCTGAGCAAGAATCCTCTTTTCACCATACTCAATAGGGTATCATCCAACCTCTTCCTGAAGATCTCCAGTGAGGAGAAACCTAACAGCTCCAGAACTAGCCCAAACTACTCAGGCATAGTTTATTGTAGGAAGTTCATCAAGCTTCTTTAAAACTTCCACCCATTGCTCCTACTTCTATCTTGTGGGGGACCATTAGAACAAATCCATTTCCACTATTGGAAGACATTCAAAAATATCTCCCTTAAACCTTCTCTTTTCCATGCTACAAATACTCATTTCTGTCAACTGAACTGATATAGGATGAATTCCAGGCCCTTTACAAACTGGAATGCCCCCCTCTGGACACTAGTTCATCAATGTCCTTCTTAAAATGCAGCATCCATAACTGAACAAACTGCCTCAGATGTCATCCAAATAGGATGCTGTAAAGAGAACTGTCTCTACCTCTCTTAAAGCCATCTAGGATAACATTTAACTTTCTTGGCTCCCACATGGCTCCTGACATAAAGTAAGTCCTTAATATTTGTTGCCTGTCTATCCTGTATCATACATTTGAGTCATATTGAACTCATGGTCCATCAAAATCCCCAGATTATGGTCATGTGGACTGCTGACCGGGCATTTCTTCACCCCATTTTGTTCTTGGAAAGTTAAGTTTTTGAACCTACAAGTAAGACTTTACATTTATTGACTAATATGTGGGCATGTTGGACATTGGTGTACATGTACAATTTTTACCAAACTATTCACCACTGAAGTGGGGGGTGAGAGTGGGAAGGGAGGGTGGTAGGAAAATGTGTAACATGAATATGTAGGTGGATGAATGTTGAAATGTTGACTTGTAGTTGGGAAAATTTAAAAAAAATGTCAAAAAAGAGAAAGACTTTGAATTTATCCCACTACAGCATATTGTCACTAATAGAGAACTATTGGAAGTCAAAGGAAGTAGTCAGGAAAAGAAAAGAGCCAAAGGAGTTGCAGAGAAGGTCCCAACTTGCATTGGGAGAGAGAACTCTCTCACCTGGAAGTTCCGTATACCAGTAAATCATAGGGACACTTCCTAGCCCTTCCTAGCCCTGCCTGGAATCCCCTCTTATTTGATTGGGCCCAGTGTTCTAACAGTTGGTCAAGACATTTGGGATTTCAACTCTGACACCAAGCCCTCTCATCTTGGTGCTATAAAAATACTGATAATGCCTATAGTCAAGTCACTGATAAAAGGGCAGGCCCAGAACCTCACTTTCCCATTCACCTTTAAATCTTCTCCTGTCCAATTTCTGAATCTTCTGGGATGAAACCTCAGCTTTGATCCCCAACCAAAGATTCAGATTCCACTTCAGGTGTAAATGAAGTCTTTCTGATGTGTGTGACAACAATGAATCGCTGAATCTAGCAATATTTCTAGGGGGTAGTGCCTTTCTTGAAACCAAAGAGCAAACCTTCAAATTCAAATTCATCCAGATGAGAAATCACCTTCAGGGGGGAGTTGTCATGAATTCTTTGTCTTCTGAACTATTTATCTGGGCAGCACTTCAGCACCAGGATGGACATATTGTCCTCCTGGCAATGAAATAAGTTCTCCCCAGGAATCCTTTCATTCTCTCTGTGTGTGTCTCTGTCTGTCTCTCTGTCTCTCTCTTTCTCCCTCTCCTCTTTCTCCTCTCCCTCTGACTCTCCGTCTCTCTTTTTCTTTGTCTCTATGTCTGTCTCTCTGTCTCAGTATCTCTCTCTTTCTTCTTTCTCTGTCTTTCTCTGTTTCTGTCTCTCTCTCTTTGTCTCTCTCTGTCTGTCTGTCCTGTCTCTTTCTCTCTCTCTGTCCTTGTCTCTCTTTTCTCTTCTTTCTCTGTCTTTCTCTGCCTCTCTGCCTCTATCTCTCTGTTTCTGTGTCTGTCTGTCTGAGTTTCTCTCTCTCCTTGTCATTCTCTCTCTCTCTCTCTCTCTCTCTCTCTCTCTCTCTCTCTCTCTCTCTCTCTTCTTCCCTCCAAACTACAAAAATTACTCCCCTTCAGTTCAAGACAGCTTCCCATTTCTTGCCAACACTTAAATTAAATGTCAAGTGAACACTGTAGTGAAAACTAGGAGCAAGAGGATGATGATCAAGTTATGTCAGGCCCACCTATAATTGATACTTATTAGAATTGGAGATTGAGGAAAATGGACAGTGGTTTGTAGTCAGCTTAAGGGTCATTTCACTTGCAATGAGTGGTACCTGTCAAGATACTGTCAGATCTGGCCCAGGTTCTGACAGTGCGTGCTATTACTTCCTGCCTGTCCTTCCCAAACATATTATACCTTGGAAGCTGGAACTCCCAATTCAGTCAGTAACTAAAGGACCCTGCAGTAAATTCTAGATAGGCAATGTGGGAATAAACTTGAGAATTCAGGAAGTCTTGGATTCAAATCCTGATTCTGATCATTACTAAATAATAATAATAATGACTAAAACATATAAGATTTTCCATGTGCTAAGCACTTTACAATTACTTGCCTTATTATGATTATAATTATCTTTAAAATTTGTGCCTCATTATATATCATACCTCACAACAACTCTGGGAGATAAGTGCTATTATTATTCCCATTTTACAAATAAAGAGACTGAGGTAAGTAGGGGTTAGGTGACTTGTCCAGGGTCACACGTTAAGTGTCTGAGGTAAGATTCAAATTTCTCTGAGTCTCAGTTTCATCATCTGTAAATTAGGAAAAAATGGTAGCCTCGTGTCACAGTGTTCTTGTAAGGTCTAACAGGTACTCAGCACTCAGTGCTCTTTAAAGCCTCAGACAAATGCTAGCTATTATCATTATTATTATCATCATCATTTAAAGAGAACTAGAAAGATCCATAGGGGACAGATTAAGGTATAGCAGAAAGAACACTAGAATCCTAGAATGTTGGACTGAAAGGGACGTGAGAAATCATATGGTCCCAAACCTTCATTTGACATACAGCACAACTGTCCCTTTATGAAAAAGTGATCTCTTTGTTCCTCATTTATTGCAGTTAGAGATTCATATGAACTAAAATTTCACATTTCAGAAGATTTCAAACTTGAAGGGACAAACTATTCCATTTTTAAAATCTTTATATCCTTAGTGTCTGATATATATAACAGACACCTAATAAATACTTATTAAATGGAAATAGCAAAGAATCAGAAAGTAAAGGAAGGTAGGAGAAGCAAGGAAGCTGGAGGGCACAAGGATGAGCCCCTGGAGGAGTGAAAGTAAGAAAAAGTCATCTGAAGGAGGTAGGAAACATCAAAAGAAAATCCCTTTTGGGAAGTAGAATGCCAGCTCTCTGGGAACACAGATTGCTATATTTTTGTTTCTCTATTCCAAACCAATTTTACTACCAAGCACATAGTTGGAATTTGCTAAATATTTGGGAAATACAATTGAATTTATTGAATTGAATTCAATCTAGGATTAGTAATTCTTCCTCCTGGGAAGATCACATGAATCAAAAGGTAGGAATCTAAAATAGATAGGAAAGGAAGAAGGAAGGCTAGCACTAATCTAAGTGAGAATGATAAAGACTACAAAACTGACAAATGGAGGACTTAGGAGAAAGCATACAGTCTAATCCACTGAAAGTAGAGCTATGAATTGGTCCAGACATTCTGGAAGGTAATTTGGATCTGAGTCTCTCAAATCACTAACCTGACCCAGTTATGCCATTGCTAAACCTACATAGACCCTAAAGAGATCAAAGAAAGAGGCAAGGATCCAAATGTACAAAAATATTTCCAGCAGCTCCTTTTTGTTATAGGAAAAAGATAGGAAATTTAGAAAATGCTCATCACCTGGAAAGTGTTGAATAAATAATGGTATAAAAATGTAGTAGAATCTTCTTGTGCCATAAGTATTATTTTTAGTCAAATTCAGGAAGATTTATATGAACTGATGCAGAGTAAAATAAACAGAACCAAAAGATCGTATACAGTAAGATGAACATTGCAAAGACAAACTTTGAAAAAATTAAGAATTTGGATCAGTATAATGATCATCCACACTACCAGAGGACTGATGATGAAGCATGCAACCACTTCCTGGTAAAGGAGTAATGGACTCAGGATGCAGAATGAGCTATTTTCAGACATGGCCAATGAGCAAATTTTGCATATTTGTTGCAAGGATTTTTTTATTTCTTTTTCAGTTAAGGATAGAGGGAGGAAGAAAACAGGCAACAATGAGGTTACCATAAATATTGCTTTAAAGGTCATCAAGGCACCTTTTTAAATGCACACAATAGAACCAAAGGAAGGTCTCATGAAAACATAAGCTTTGAAAATTATCTTTTGAATTATTATATATTTAAAACAAAAGGTAAGCTGTACATAATAGAGATTCTCAGTTTTATGTGCAATTCTTTTTTTTTATTCTAAATGCTTTTTTCATTTGATTATTAACCTTAGAATAAAAATAGAATTTTCAACAGAGTGATACAAAGACAGAAATAAATATACAAAGAAAAAGACAATGAGTTAGAGACAGAAAGACAAGATATAGATATTCTCAAAGAGATAGAAACAGAAACAGAAACAGGGGGAGGATCAGGAGAATGGGGAGGACAAGGAGGAAGAGAAAAAGAAGGAGAAGAATAGAGGCAAGAGAGAGAGACAAAGAGAGACAAAAAGAGAATATAAATGAGAATGGGGATTTGTTTCAAAGACATGTAATGTCAATGATATTACAGCCCAAGATCTGACCAGGACTACTTCTAACCTTCTTATCAAGTACTCTACCACTCACCCAGGGACCCAATCTCAGAATTAAGATTATAGGTCTTTAATCTCCCTCATTTATCACATTCAATACAATGCCAAATGCTATCTTTTCTATTTGCATGACTTTTTTTCTCCTCTCTCCTCTTCTCTCCAGTTTCATGGTCACAGCTCTAGTTTAATCCTTCATCACTTCTCATCTGAACGATCCATTAGTCTCTCCTAAGTGGTTTCACTAAATGCAGTCTCTCCTTTCCACCATCCTTCCAATGAAGATTTCCAATCCCCAGATCTCTCTCCATTCACCACACAGAAGACAAATTGATATTTCCAAAGTAACTGGCCAACTTACTTTTTTGCTCAAGAAGTTTCCCATGGCTCCCTATTGCCTATAATATAAAAAAGCAAATACCTCGATTTTGTATTGAAAAGGCTTTACAAACTGGTTCTTAAGTACCTTAGATTTCACAGCATTCCCCTCATTACTCTCAATTTCAATCAAAGTGACTTGGTTGCTATTCCTTATCCTTGACGATCAATCTCTGTTCACTAAATCTTTGAATTATCTAAGTTGCCCCTAAACCCTCCCCATAAAATATGTTCCCTTCTCACTGTCACCTCTTAAAATCCCTTGCTTCCTTTCAGGCTCAAGTTTTTGATGTTTTTCAAATGTTTTTCTGTTGTGTTCAACTCTTTTATGACCCCATTTGGGGTCTTCTTGGCAGAGATATTGGAGTAGCTTGCCATTTCCTTCTCCAACTCATTTTTCAATTGAGGAAATTGAAGCAAATAGGATAAAAAATGACTTGCCCAGGGTCAAAATGCTGGTAGGTATCTGAGTCTGGATTTGAATTCAGGTCTTCCTGACTTCAGGACCTGCACTTTATCCACCTTGTAACTCACTGAGACTGTGCCACCTAGCTCCCAGATCAAATGCCATCTCCTAAAGATAGCCTTTTCTGACTCCCTCAATTTAACAATACTCTTTCTTCCAAATGACTTATATTTGCGTTTTTAAATATTTTATATTTATTTCCCAGTATTAGAATGTAAGCTCCTTGAGGGCAGAGACTGTTCAGATTTTTGTCTTTGTATCCTCCAAAGAACTAAGCACAGCATCTGACAAAGAGTAGGCCCTTAAATGGTGGATGTTACCAGGAGACATTTTAGATATAGAACTGGGAGTTAGGAACCCAAGTGCAAATTCTCCCTTAGACATTAACTATAATATTTTGAGCAATTTGTTTAACCTCTCTTAGTCTCAGTTTCCTCATATGTAAAAATAGAAATAATAAAAGCACTTTCCTCATGGAGTTGTTGTCTGACAATCAGTGAGATCATGTTTATAAAGTACCTTGGAAATCTCAAAGTTTTAAATAAATGATTATTATTGTCATTACTACTACTACTACTATTATTATTATCATTGCTAATTGAATAGAAGTTGATTATCCTATCTCAAATAACACATCTCAGTCAACACTTTGGAATAATTCCAATAGACACTAGGATTTAACAGCCAAATGCCTCCTTTATAGCTTGTAACAGGGGAGTTTCAAAAGTACATCTGAACTTTTTTCTATAAACTTTAGTAATTGATGAATGGTACTTGAACTTAAAAAAAAAGTTAAGACTTCACAGGCTAAAAGACAAATTCCCTGCCTCCCCACAAACTGCTATTTCCAAAAAAAGGTGAATTTTTCTCAAGAAAGAAAATTCCTAAGAAAGAAGAGCTCTATACCTTAACTAAATTACTCTGAGGAGTTGTTCTGAATAGGGGAAGAAGTGAACAGGCCCAGACAGAGAGAATGTCTATCATAAATCAGAATAATTGCATTACTGGCCTATCTGGTTGGCTCAGGTCTCAACTCATAAAATTTAAAAATTAGGCCAAGATCAGTTCTGAGTTTGAATCTTTTCATGATCTGCTCAGCCCCCTCTAAATGAAGTAAAATACACAGTGCTTTAAAAAAATGGAGATATAATTCAGAGCCCCATGGGAAGTAAAATGTTCAGACCATTAAAACATAAATTATCATTTGCATACAGCTGATGAGAGTCTTGGTCTAATACAGCAGGTATTAAATCAGAATTATAGCAATTCTTCTTGTGGGCTGATCACAGGGAAGGAGGAGTCTTCTCTGACATACCAAACACTTCATGGAGGATGAGCTCCTATCTCATCTACCAACTGCTACAACTCAGTGAGAAAAGGACGATTGGTTTTTATGATGTGGCACACAAGTTACTGCTGCCATTTTGGTCCCAGTCTCAGTGAGTTCCAAGGAATGAAAAAGGTTTTAACTAACCAGATGTGTTGTCCAGGTTGGTCTGAGGTACTTGTTAGAAGCTGGACTCAAAAACAGGTTTCCAATGCCTTATCAGAATGTGGAGATGACCTTGGGAATCAAGTGGACTTTGTCAACAATGCGCAGGCATAGTAACATCCTTTCACTGAGGCTTCATAAGCAAAATAGTCCTTGACTGATGGACTAGTGATATCGCTTATCTGTGGATCTTCCTGGGTAACTGCAGGGAAGTTCAGTGTGGATCACTAGAGTCGTTGCAATACTACTTTCAGTGTGACATTGGGAGTGTTGTTTAGCCTTTCTCTAACTCAGTTTCCTTATTTGTAAAGCTAACTGAATTAGATAATCACTGAAGTCCTTCCCAGATTTCAAACTTGGGTACAATGTATTATGATATAATATAATGAAAGAGGTAAAAGAAAAAAGGAAATGGGATGAGGAGAGAGAAAGATGGAAGGGAAAGAGGAGGAAAGGGGAGAGAGGAGGTGAGGAATGGAGAAGGGAAAGGGAAAGGAAGGGGAGAGAAGGGGAGGGGAAGGAAGGGAAGAAAAAAAGGGGAGGAAAAAGGAGAGGAGAGTAGAAGAGATTCTAGAATTCTGTGAAGTAGCGTGTTGACCTTCAGCAGAATGTGGTAGAAGAAAATAACTTCTCCATGAGCTTCCTCTGGCAAGAGGAGCACATGAGATCATAGGATAGAAATGTAACTCAATAGAATTTCTGGTCAAAGGTAACTGGGGTCATCATCCCAAATCTCCTTTCACTCTATGGACTTAGTCCATAAAGCTACTATGGGAAGCCTGGGCCCTTGGTTCATTAAAATGCTAACTGGCTGAAAGATTTTGTTTTAAGCCATCTATCGTGATGCTTTCACAAAGCTTTGTAACTAAAGAGATCCATCACTTCCTGAATGACTGCCTTGAAGGACTGGCCCAGTGCCATCCAGAATTAAGAGAGGCTTACTGAAGTCCATGGTAGCAGAGGAAAGAAAGAAAGAATCAAACATTTCTTAAACAGCAGGCACTGTTCTAAGAGCTTTACAAATTGATCATCTTGACAATCCTGGGAGGCAGGTGCTATTACTATCTATATTTTATAGATGAGGAAACCGAGGCAGACAGAGGTTAAGGGCCTTGCCCAGGATCACACAGCTGGGAAGTACCTGATGCCGAACTTGAACTCAGATCTTCCTGACTCCAGGACCAATCCACTATCCACTGCCTCACCTAGCTGCCTACCAAAGAAATTAAAACTAGAAAGAACTTTCCAGGTTACCTAGTTCTCCAACTTCCTTATTTTGTAAAAGAGAAAGCTAAGAACAAGGAAGGTGAAATGATTTTGCTACAGGTCATCAAACTCTTTAAGTAGCAAAGCCAGAATTTCACCCACAATGCTTGACTCCAAAACAAAAGATCACAGACACAAAGATCTGGAGCCCAAAGGGGACTTTAGAGACCATCTAATCCAAGCCCATCATTTAACAGATGAGCAAACTGAGGCAACTAGAGGTGAAGTGACTTGCCCAGGATCAGATTTATTAGTGAATATCTAAAGCGAGATTTGAACCCAGTTCTCCTTCTTTCCAAACCCAGTTTCATTGTCTCTTTGCATCACAACACACAGGGATACTACTGGGAGAGAAAACAGAGGTGGCTAAAAATCTGAAATCATCTTCAATTCAATTCAAAAGGCATTTATTAAGCCCCTAATGTGTGCCAGCAGTGGAGATATAGAGACTAACACAAAAAATTATTTTCATTAAAATAGTTTATGTTCCTTATCTTAAGCTACACAATGTCCCATCTGAAGTGTTAGCACTGGACTCTAGTCCCAGGAGTGATTTACTGCACTATATAAGGATATGAATTAACAGTTAGCTTTGCTGAAGACTTTCCAGATATCACACATAATTAATTATGACTACAAAAGGTCAGAGCTATCCCCCAAGTAATCCAATAATCTCCTTTATAGAATCAAAGGTCTATAGACTTGGAAGAGAATTCAAACTCCCTCACTTCACAGTTAAGGAAAGTGAACCCTAGGAGGTTAAATGTCTTGCCAGGGGCCATATTGGTAGAAAGTTTTCATAGCAGAATTGAAACCAACCTAGACTCTAAGTATAGCACTCTTACACATTGCTCCTAGGTTAAACCCAGTCAACAGTTAAGCATATAGGTATACCAGTGTATTGGGGTGGATAGGTGCCACAATGGAACAGACCACTAGACTTGGAGTCTGAGTATGAATCCTTTTTCAGATACCTACTGGCTGTATGACCTTAGAAGAGTCACTAAATTTTCCCAAGTTTAGTTTAGGAAAATAATGGCACCTCCTTCCCAAAGTTGGCATAAGAGATAACATTTCTAAAATCCATTGCAAACCTGAAAGCATTATATAAATGTCAGCCATTAAAATTATTCATTGAGCTGACCAAGCATATATAATCACAGACATTCGGAGCTGGAAGGAACCTCAGAAGCCATCTAATTCAATCTATGCCTAAAATGAGAAGCCCATCTACAATCTATCTGAAGAGGAGTCATTTAGTCTTTACCTTAAGCCCTCCAATGACAGGAAGCTCACTACCTATCCAAACAGAGCATAATACTTTGGGACACTTCTCACTGTTAAGTTTTCCTGACATCCAGCCTAAATATGCATCTTTGTAACTTTGGCATTTATCTAGTTCTGCCCTCTGGAGCCAAGCAGGTCAAACTAAACCCTCTTCCATAAGACAACCCTTTATTTAGATGAAGACAGCTATTATGTTCCTGCCAAGCCTTCTCTTCTACAGGCTAAGCGGCTGTTGTTCTTCAAATCCATCTTCACAGATCATGATCTCAAGGCCTTCCATCATCCTTACTGTAGTCCTCTAGATGTTCTCTAACTTGTTAATATCCTTCATAAAATATGGCATCCAGTACAAAAAATCCAGACATGATCCAACTGGGAGGAAAATGGATGGTTACTTCCTTATTTCTGGACCCTCAGTCAGCCCTTAAAGGAGTCCAAGATTCTGTTAGCTTCCTAGAAAGTAGCCTCTGGCTCCTGAATTATAGAGAAATGTATACTCCACTGAGTGCTGTGTGCTGAGACACAAGCTACCCACCCCACTCTCCAGTATCTCTTGAAAACAACAGTCTTCAGGAAAAAGAAGGACTTCAGACCTTCTCAAAAGAATTCATATAACACCCTTCTTATTTATTCCTTATTTCTTTCTTTCTTTTATTTCATTTCATTCCACAACCAATTATTAAGCACTTATGATGGACTAGGTATTAGGGGCTGGGAAGGAAGGAAGGAAGGAAGGAAGGAAGGAAGGAAGGAAGGAAGGAAGGAAGGAAGGAAAGAGAGAGAGAGAGAGAGAGAGAGAGAGAGAGAGAGAGAGAGAGAGAAATGGAGAAAAAAGAATGGAAGGAAGCATGAAAAAGAATGAAAGAATGAAAAGAGAGGTGAAGGAAGGAAGGAAGAAAGAAAGAGAGAGAGGAATGAAGGAAAGAAAGAAAGAAAGAAAGAAAGAAAGAAAGAGGAAAGCAAAGAAAGAGAGAGAAAGAAAGAAAGAAAGAAAGAAAGAAAGAAAGAAAGAAAGAAAGGAAGGAAGGAAGGAAGGAAGGAAGGAAGGAAGGAAGGAAGGAAGGAAGGAAGGAAGGAAGGAAGAGAATAGAAGAGAATGAAAGGAGAAAGGAAGGAAGGAAGAAAAGAAAGAAGAAAAAGAGAGAGGGGAGAGAGACAGACAGACGGACAGACAGAAAGACAGACAGACAGAGAGAGAGAGAGAGAGAGAGAGAGAGAGAGAGAGAGAGAAAGGAAAGTAATTGGCGAAGAAGGAAGGAAACCTGCCATCAAGGAGATTATATTCTCTCTCAGCAGGGAAGAGACACTGGATTTCCCCCAGGAGAGAATTGGTGGAAAAAACTTTTCTGTCCTTGCCATTCCCTCCAAGATCACCTTGAAACTCAATTTCAGCGAACTGAGTTAGCAAAACATACATAATCAGTAAATTTCAGAGTTGGTAATGTATGTACTTTGTATGTTTCTAATAAAGAAAGAAGAAAATCTTCTATTTACAAAAGTATTTATAGCAGCTCTGTTGATGACTGGGAAAAAGGCAGGAAACTAAGAAGATGCCTCCAACAACTGAGGAATAGCTGTTTAATTTGTGGGATGTGAATAAGATAAAAAAATTAAGAAATGGGGCAGGGGGGAGGCAGCTAGGTGGTGCAGTGGATGGAGCACCAGCCTGGAGTCAGGAGGACCTGAGTTCAAATCCAAAACCTCATATACTTAATAATTAGCTAGCTGTGTGACCTTGGGCAAATCACTTAACCCCATTGCCTTAAATTAAAAAAAAAACTAAAAATAAGGGAAAAGATGATTTCAAAGAGACATGGAAAGATTTGTAAGAACTAAGACAGAGTAAAGTAAGCAGCACCAAAAGAACAAATTATACGATAACATCAATATTATAAAAAAATGAATAATATTGAGGACTATTACAAACTGATGAAGAATGAAATGAGAACAATTTTTACAGTAACAAGAGGATCATAGAAGATAAAATAGATAATTCTGATTACATAAAATTCAAAAAGTTTTTGTACAAACAAATTTAATAAAGATAAGATTAACAGGGAAAAAATAACTAGTGGAAATAATCTGCAGCAAATTTCTCTGATAAAGTCTCATTTTCAGGAGATATAAGGAACAGAATCAAATTTATAAGAAAAAGAGCCATTCCTCAGTTAATAACTGGTGTAAGGATATGAATAGAATATTTTCAAAGGAAAAAACTCCGACTATCAATAGATGTGAAAAAATGCTCCAATTCACTTCTAATTAGAGATATGCAAATTAAAGAAGTGAGCAGAACCAGAGCAATTTATACAATGACATCAATATTAGAAAAATGATCCCTTTTGAAGACTTCTATAAATCAATGAAGAATGAAATGAGCAGAACCAGTAGAATGATTTGTACAATAACACCAGAAAAACAACAACCCTGTAAGCTTTAAAAATTATGATCAATATAGTGACCATTCATGATTCTAGAGGACCGATGATAAAACATACCATCCATGACAATGAAATGATGCATTCAAGGTACAGAATGAGACATATAAATTTTTGTTTACAGTCCCTGGGGGAATTTGCTTTGCCTGACTATGCATATTTCTTAGATGAAATCTATTTTTTGCTTCTTGGGTTGTTTTATTTTTTTCAATAGAATAGGGGTAGGAAGGAAAGAAAAGAAAATTTCTATTAATTTTTTTAACATGATGAAGGTTTACTGATTTGGAATGCTGCATGCACTGTCCAATGAGGTTACTATATTACCAATTTTACTTAATAGTTTTACTTTGTACTAAGAGACTATTTGTGGACTAAAGCGGGGGGGGGGGGGATAAAATCTATAACTATTCATAGTATAAAAACAAAACACAAAGGAAGCAAATAAAGTCTTTCCAGATCCCAGAAGCAGAAGATTTCAAATTTGAAAGGACCTCAAGAATGATCTAAGTCAGGGGTTCTTACCCATGTTTATGACCTGTACCCCTGGGCATCTGGTGAAGACTATGGACTTCTTAGAATCATGTTTTTAAATGAATAAAATAAAATCCACAGAATACAAAGCAAGTCAATTAAATTGAAAAACAGCGATCAAAATGTTTTTTTAAAATAAATTCGTATACTCCACATTAAGAACTCTTGATCAATTATTGATTGACTTCCTTGCCTTTACAAATGAGGATACTGAGGCATGGATCTGCCTGGGGTCACAAGATGTAGTAAGCTGCACAGTCAGGATTTCAGTTCAATTCTCTTTCTTGATTTGCTTCCCTAGGTCCAGCTTTTTCCTTAAGAGTATCCTTTTTTTTTTCCAATCTTATCTCTCTGACAATCACTCCAGAGAAAAGCATAAATTCCTGGTTGTGTGAGAATAGATTGCATATTAGAAGCTTAAAAAGGAAATGGGAGAAGTGGGAGTGGAGAAGGAAATTGGAGACTTCCAAGATGTCAACAGGGTTTGACTCTTATCCATTCAAAAAAATCAGGAAACTCAGATAAGGTCCTAATCCCCCACCACCAGTCTCTCACAATAAATTTTCTATTCTAATCCTAAATTCTCTGCTTATTTTCAAGTGACCCCAACTTACATCTCTTGTTTATGCCTTCTTCTGCTATTCTTCCCTTTGTAATCTGAAATACTGGCTAAAGAAGCTACAGAACAATAGTTCAGGCTGGGGCCAAGAGCCCAAGGTCAGAAAGTACAACGAACTTGTAGAACAGCTACTCGTCTGATCCCTTTCCCTCCCCAGTTATTGTGGCCAGTCACAGGAAGCTGAATGCAGAATCTTTCAATCAAAAAGCATTTTTTAATCACCAACTTTGTGCTGAAGTAGTAGGGACACAGAGAAAAATAAATGCAACCCCTTTCCCTCAAGGAATTTCTATTCTATTGGGCCAGCTGGCATTTGTATGCATATGTATGTATGTGTGTGTAGTCAATTTACTCAATCATTTTCAGTCCTGCCTAACTTTTCCTGATCCCATTTGAGGTTTTCTTGGCAAAGTGACTGGAGTGGTTTGCCATTTCTTCTCATTGTTCTTCTTTTTACAGATGAAGAAACTGAGGCAAACAAGGTTAAGTGATTTGCCCAGGATTACTTGGCTAATAAGTTTCTGACACCAAACAATCAGTCTGAGGCCAGATTTGAACACCGGAAAATGTGTATTGCTGACTCCAGTTCTGATGCTCTATCCACTGCACTACCTAGCTGTCCATACAGTTAGTTAATTAGTTAGTTAGTTAGTTAGTTAGTTAGTTAGTGAGTGAGTGAGTGAGTGAGTGAGTGAGGCAATTGAAAAACAGTGGAAAATGTGTTGGATTTTGCATTCAAAGGAGCTGATTTGAAGCCCAGCTCTGATATTTATTAGCTGTGTGACATTAAACAACTCACTCAACATGCCTAAGACACAGTTTTCTCATTTGTAAAATGAAGAAGTCTGAAGAGATTGTTTTTAGGGTCCATTTCATTTGAAAATCTATGTTCATGTGATTTTAAATATTGGTAAATAAATAAATATAAGATAGCTGGGGGTAATAGAGGTCATATATAGAAGTTGGGGAGATTAGGGGAGCAGGAAAGGCTCCATGTAAAGTTGCCCTAGGGCTAAGTCTTAAAGAAAATAATCAATTATAAGAAGTGAAACCAATAGTAGAACTAAAAGAAATTTTCAGGTTTCCGTGGCTCATAATATCTATTTTATGAAGGTGTATATTATGGACCCCTGCAGGCAAGAAGTTGTATTCCATGAGGAGAATGTCATTTAAAAAAACAGATACATAAATAAATAAATGGTAATTTCAGGAGAGGGAGAGTTTGAGCAACTGGGAAGGAAGGAGAACTGGGGAAGCCTTCATGTAGAAGGTGACAGTTGAACTGGGATCTGAAAGATGACAAAGATTAGAATAGGCTGAGCTAAGGAGCCTTTCAAGGCAATGTGGGAAGATTCTACAAAGCTGGGGGATAGGGGGAAAATATTGGATAAAAGCAAATAAGTCAGTTTGGTTTGAACCCAGAGTCATGGAGGGGAATATTAGGAAATCATCCAATTGATCCATTATCAAACAAATATTTATCGGACTATGAGTGCCAGGAACAGTGTTTAGTGCTAAAGATACAGAGAAACAGCCAAAACTACAATGTTAGATTTCATTTTGTTCCAGAGACTATCAGGAGTTATTGAAGATTTTTGGACAAGAGAGGATCTTGGTAAATCAATATAAATTAATCAAGAAGTCTAAAATGCCCATCATGTGCCAAGCATGAGTTAGGCCTTGGGGAAGGAAGGAAGGAAGGAAGGAAGGAAGGAAGGAAGGAAGGAAGGAAGGAAGGAAGGAAGGAAGGAAGGAAGGAAGGAAGGGAGGGAGGAAGGGAGGGAGGGAGGGAGGGAGGGAGGAAGGAAGGAAGGAAGGAAGGAAGGAAGGAAGGAAGGAAGGGAGGGAGGGAGGGAGGGAGGGAGGGAAGAAGAAAGGGAAAAAATGAAAAGGAAAGGAAAGAGAAGGGAGGGGGATTAATATGCAGACAAGTTAAGGTTATACAGAAAAAAATACCTAAATAGTAGAATGATGGAGGAAAATAATTAACTAGGGACAACTAAAAAGACCTCATGTAAGAAGTAGCTTTGGCTGAACCTTAAAGTAAGCTCAACTTTCTCAAAGGAAGTTGCATGGGTAACAGCCTTACAAAGTGGGGAGGGGGGTACTGAAAAGAGGGAAGTATTCAATGTGAAGAATGAGTCCAGTTTCTATGAATTGGAGAAATGTGTCTGCTACAAAAATGAGAAAGGAAGTCCTTTCCAGACGTTCAAGTCTGAAGTGCCTTCCTAAGCCAGTAACTAACTCTCACTTACTTACATCTATCTTAATGAGAATGTGGTGGATGGGGAACAATTATTGGGAATGATGGGAAATTACACCAAAGTCTTCATTCCAGCACAATGGCTCACAATGCACCAATGAAATGAAAGGGGGAATTGCTTCACAACTGAATACTCTCTCCAACTACAAGACAGCTGTTTCATTATTAAGAGAGCCATACTCTGAGTAATTCATAGTTCAGAAATTGCGAGCAAAGAGACCCAAACATTGGCTCTGCCTGAAGTAAAAAGAACCCTAGAATCAGGAACCCAAGTTTGGAATCTTGGCTCAGATACTGACTTGCTGTGAGGCCACAGACAGTTAATTTATCCTCTTTAAGCCTCAGTTTCTTCATCTGTACAATGAAGACAATAGCTAGCTACCCATGATGATGATGATGATGATGATGATGATGATAGGTAATGTTTATAGAGTATTTACTATGTTCCAGATACCGTGCTAAGTTCTTTTCAATTACTATTTCACTGGATCCTCACATCAACCTTGGTAGGTAGTTGCTATTATTATGGCCATTTTACAGATGAAGAGACCAGGGCAGACAGTGGTCAAGTGATTTGCCTAGGGTCACACAGCCAGTAAATGTCTGAGACAGGATTTGAACTCAAGTCCCTTTGACTCATTTGACTCTATCCATTGTGCCATTTAGCTGCCCAAATTCAGTGTTACTATGAGAATCAAATAATAAAAGGGGATGAGAACGAGCTTTAGGAAGTATAAAGCTCTGCATTCTTGGAAGGACCATTCCTATCATTGATTATTATTCACTGAGTGTTGATCAGGAACCCAGATCCTCTTGAAAAACAAAGCTCAACTGGAATGGAAACAGAAGAGAACTGGCTTTTTGGAGTCAGAAGACAAGTTAGAAATTGGGAATATTTAGCCTGGAGAAGAGATGACAGACCAGAGAGGAACAGAAAGCTGTCCTCAAGTATCTGAAAGGTTGATATGGCCCCAAACAGCAAAAATTGAGTTTTAGTGCAAAGTGAGGGCAACTAGGGGAGTGGGTCTGGAGTCAGGAATACTCATTTCCCTGAGTTCAAATCCAGCCCCAAAGAGTAACTGTGTAAACCTTTTGCCTCAGTTTCCTCATCTGTAAAATGAGCTGGAGAAGGAAATGGCAACCCAAGCCAGTATATCTGCCAAGAAAACCCTAAATGGGGTCACAAAGAGTCAGCCACAATTGAAGAATGACTGAACAACAATGAGGACCAAAGAGGTCATTTTAGTCTCAATATAAGGCAAATTTTCCTGAGGATTAAAGCTAAGCATAAGTTAAATAGGCTACTTCAGGGAGGTAGAATCCTCTCGGTAGAATATTCTAGAAGAAGCTATATAATTACTTTGGAGAACATGATAGTGGTGATTCATGGTCAGGTAAGAGTCGGACTAACTGGTCTTTAAGAACAATTCAATTTAATAAGTATTTATTAAGTATTATCAGACATTGTGCTAAGTGATGGGATATAAAGACAAAAACTTAAAAAAAACTCTACCCTCAAAAGGAGCCCACATTCTTCAAGTTATGAGAATCTATAACTTAACTTGAAATTCTGAAATTCAGCTTTTGATAGCTTGTGTGACCCTAGGCAAGTCACTTACCTTCTATGGGTCTCAATTCCTCATTGGAAGAGTGAGGGAATTGGATGTGATGATATATAAGCACCAGCTGGGGCAGTGCAGAATGATGACTTGGAATCAAGAAGGCCTGAGTTCAAATCCTACTTCAGACATTTTACTAGCTGTGTGACCCTGAGCAAGTCACTCAATCTCTTCCAGTCTCCATTTCCTTATTGTAAAATGGGGATTCAAGTCACTTCAACCTCCCAGGGTTTAGTTAAGGATAAAAGAATGAGCATTTGTAAAGCACCTTGCAAACCTTAGATTACTTATATAATGCTAGTGATTATGATGATGAATTTATACAAAATCCCTTTTAAGTCTAGTACCTTCCCTCTCAATTTTTCCCCTTTCTCTCTTGACTATAGCTTGCTTCATATATCTCTATTTATCTGCACATTGTCTCATCCAATAGATTGCAAGCTCCTTGAGGGCAGGGGCAATCTTTTGCCTCTTTTGGCATCCACAGCATTTAATAGAGTGTCTGGAAACTTAATAATGGTGACAGATTGACCCATCCTGTACAAGGAAGCACATGAATCTATGAAAAATGCTGCTCTATTCTTGAGATTTTAACCTTCCATACCCTAGAAACTGCCTCTTCCCCCAGCCTATGTGGTGAATTTTCTACTGGACACAGAAACAGTTGAAACTGTTTAGTTCATTTTAGTCTTTTTCATTTCATGTTCGTTTATTGGTTTGTTTGTTTTCCTGACATTCGATTAAGGGAAGTTTCTGGGACTGTAGGAAGCAATGATTCTATCCAATCGCAAGTCCACATGAGGCAGTACCACATTTGAACATGAATTTGTCTGGAGGATAATAAATCCCAGATAATATCTTCTTCCTTTATTAAGGCCAATGTTCCAGCTTTGACTTGTGGGAAGGGTGACATCAAGTAAATAATAGTGTTAAATTCCTATAAATTTATGAAATGTGGAGATTATTCCTTCTCCAGCTATCATTTCTTAACCATTAATGTGTCATCTTAATTAGAAAATAAAATCAAATATCATAGGCACCACAGCTCAGGTAAATCACACCCACAGAAAGCACAACTATTGCTAGAAAAGAGGATCTAGTACTACCATGATGGCCAGATGTTCTCACCGTATCTTTCATTCCAGAGGCAGCCTACCATAATGAATAGAGTGCTGGTCTTACTCACTTCAGATGCTTTTTCATAGTCCAAGTTTCAATATGTATCTCTGTAAAAGGGGGACAACTAGGTGGTACAATGGATAGAGCACCAGCCCTGTAATCAAGAAGACCTGAGTTCAAATCTGACCTCCAACATCTGACACCTACTAGCAGCTAGGTGCTGCAGTGGATAGAGTATCGGTCTTGGAGTCACGAGGACGTGAGTTCGAATCTAGCCTCAGACACTTGACTCTTACTAACTGTGTGACCCTGATTGCCTCACATCCAGGGCCATCTCCTGATTCATATCTGGGCACTGGATCCAGATGGTTCCGGAGGAGAAAATGAGACTGATTACTTAGCACATCCTCCCCCACCTCACTCAAATCCAATTCATATGCTTGTCATGGCATTACCTCTCTGGTGTCATGAAGGACAAACATCATTATTAGCTATGTGACCTTGGGCAAGTCACTTAACCTTGATTGCCTCACATCCAGGGCCACCTCCAGCTGTTCTGATCCATATCTGGCCTCTGGATCCAGATGATTCCAGAGGAGAAAGTGAGGCTGGTAATTTTTCACAGCCCTCCCTCACTTAAATCTAATTCAAGTTCATGTCAGAGCATTCTTCTCCTGATGTCATGGCCCTCTTCAAGCACAAAAGACAAACATCAACAAAAAGGGGAATAACAACATTATCTTCCCCACAAGGTTACTGGGGTGGTCAAATGAGGAAAGTATATAAAGCATTCTGCAAACCTTGGTGTTATTTAAACTTCAAGATTATTTTCCTGATTTAATGAAAGTCAGCTGCCATTAAGCCTTACGGGAGAGGAGGAAGAATTTACCACAAGTTTATTCTTTGAGAAACAGGCATGAACTACTCTTCTCCAGTCCATCTCTGAACGAGGATCTGAACAATTCTCTACACTTTTCAGATTGTGTTGATCTCCGTTGGCTAGCCCCTACTCAAGACCATCATTTCATAAAGAGCCTAAGTCATCCATGCTCTCTTCTGTCCAACTTTTTTACTTCTGACTCTTCAAACTTTTCCATTTATGAACCAACAGACTTCTCAGTCTGAAGATACCTTCAACCCTGGAACACTTCCAATGATTACTGATTTTTCTGCCCAAGACTGACATTTCATGAAGAACCTGCATTATCCATACCCTCTCCTCTCACTTCGCCCACGTCTGTCTCTCCAAGTTCAAATACCTCAGTCTAATGTGAATATCCTCCCTTTCCCACCCCCCCTCTTTACAACTCTCCATTATATTTTGCCTTCCCTTATTTGTGAGAATAGGCAGTACCCTGTTGTTTTTATTTGTATTTCTAGGGCTTAGTACAGAGACTGAAATACAATAAATGCTTAATAAATGTTTTCTAGTCAGAGTCCACATAATTGAACACACAAGTCAATGTATAATGTGATCTGAAAAAAGTTGGAAAATCTATATACTCTAATCAAAAATTATGCCCATTTCACCTCCCAACCATCCCCAACTCCTGCTGTTTAAGCTGTTAATTCTACCATTAATGATAATTTTTTTAGGTAGAAAATTGCCCTCTTTGTGAAAGCTTCTATTGAAATGGACATTCCTCTAGAAGAAGGAACTCACTGAGTTCTAGGATAAGTGCTGAGCAGTTCCTTTTCCTGGGGCTACCAGGACTGCTTGAGACTACTAGATGGAGAAAAGGAAAGAGTGCTAGAAGTTGGATTGGAAGATCAGTAGAGTGGCATCATCTCCCAAAGACATACCTCTGAGTATTGCCTTCTTTGGCCAAGAGCTTACCTTGTCTTCAAGTCACAGAAGGAAAGTCTTCATGGAAGCAGAATCCCCTCCAGAACAAGGGAGGGAACTGTCTCGCTGTCTTCTTCTCTTGACAGAGCAGATCTAGAACTATCTATTCAGAGTTCCATGTGATTTTTTTAAGAAATTCATAAACAGGAGTAGATACAGAGGAAAGTGATCAAAATGGTAAGAGTACTGGAGATATATATATATATATAGATAGATATATAGATATAGATATAGATATAGATATATATTTAAATTAAATTGAAAGAAAAATTTCCTGATAATCCAAGTCATGTGAGGACTGATTGAAGGAAATTGCTGAAGTTTGGAACTTTGGAAATATTGAAAGTCAAGAGAAAAGAAGTCTTGGGTGGGGACAGTGTATAGAAAACCCAAAATAGAAAGTCCCTGTGGCTCCCTTTTTCTTCTCAGATAAGATAAAACAAAGGGAAGGGAAGGAAGGAAGGAAGATCTCCCTCATAAAGAAGAGAAAGAAGGGATGACATTCCCTATCCCCACTATGTCTTAATATTTACTATCAATTTAAGAATTACTAAATAAGATGCTTATAAAGCCAAAAGACTAATTCTGAACTTTAATTATTGTGAAGGACAAGTCTCCTGTGGCTAGTTCATTTCATGCTGCTGGGGGAAAAAAGTTAATAGTCTTCTAATTATATCAGTTTTCCATTTTAAAAAAAAAAACTGGCTCACATTCATTACTCTGTCAAGGGAACATCCCACTTCTCATTTCCTGCTCTTCATTTACATAAGAGAAATAAATAAGTGAGAATATGGCAGAGCAGAATTTTCATGGGTCCCCCAGAAGAAAATGCCCTTAATTTTCTTTTTCCCTCCAAGATGAAACTATTCCACCCATTTATTTTTATGACCCTTTTTAATAAACCTATTTATTAGAGATTTGTCTTTAGGAAGCTGAGCGTGGCATTCCCTTGATCATGTTATGCACCATAGGTCTTGCCCGCCCAACCTCTTGGATTCCACGAAAACAATCCATATGTAGGCAGGAAAATCATTTAACTCCAACTGGCTCCTAGTTCTTGTCCTACAGTCCACCAATCCACTTCGTGGTGGTTTGTGTATTTGGGTGGACAAGAAAAAAGGACATAATTATTTCACTCCTTTCTGGATGAAATTGATTACTTCCTTCAGTTATAATTATGGGTTAAAAAAATACTATGGTTCTTGGGGGTGGCTAGGTGGTGCAGTGGATAGAGCACCAGCCCTGGAGTCAGGAAGACCTGAGTTCAAATCCATCCTCAGACACTCAATAATTACCTAGCTGTATGACCTTGGGCAAGCCACTTAACCCCCTTTGCCTTGCAAAAAAAAAAAAAAAAACAATCTAAAAAAAAATACTACAGTTCTAATAGGGAATCCAGAGGATCAACCAGACTGTTCAAGGGATCTAGGACACAAAAAAGGAAACAATCATTTACTAAGGACCTACTATGAGTTAACTAATTTCTTAACATTTGGTGCTCACATCTACCTCCATTCTTTTGTCAAATGAGGAAACAGACAGAGATTTCCATATTTCCCCATGTGTAAGATGCTCCCATGTAGAAGACACATCTTAATTTTGAGGCCCAAAATTTGAAAAAAAAAATGTATTACATAATGCTATTGAACTCAAGTTTTATTCATCATGGATGCCGACTTGGTCCATCCCATTTCATGAACCTGAAGCACCCATTGTGTCCTCCTTGGCAATCAGTTACTTCTTTTTCATCAGCAATTCTTCTGGCCTCCTGTTGAACCATCTTTGTGGACTCAGAAATTCCAGTGGCCCTTTACTCTTCTATCCATCTCTTCAATGCCCCCTCAAAATCAGGTCATTTGGATGCCTTGCCTCTCATGGCCTTATGCTGGGTGTTTTCAATTGGGTTTCTTCTTCTCTTAACCAGGCTTGGATTTTTTCTCAGTTGGAGGATGACCAAACTAACATTCAAAAATGTGATTTCCATTTACTTTTTACTTTTAATTTTATTTATTTAAGGCAATGGGGTTAAATGACTTGTTCAAGGTCACACAGCTAGGCAATTTGTCCCCTCCCCTGTTCTGGAGAGGATTCTGCTTCCATTAAGACTTTCCCCTCTATGACTTGAAGATAAAGCTCTTGGCCAAAGAATGAAATACTCAGAGGTATGTCTTTGGGAGATGATGCCATTCTAAGGCATTAATAATAATGCCTTATTAAGTGAGGCTGGATCTGAACTCAGGTCCTCCTGATTCCAGGATCAGTGCTCTATCCACTGTACCATCTAGCTTCCCCTTCCATTCACTTTTGCAAACTGGATCACTCTGAACTTTAATTCAGCACTGGATGAAAATCTTTTCTGAGACATTTCTGGGTAGAATGTGGCAAAACATCACCTAATATGCCAGTAACAAATGTGAAACAATGAGCACCAAGACAAGCATGAAAAAGTGGGAAATGCAAGTAAAAAAAAATCTACAACCACCATATAAATTTTTAGACCCCAGTTTTAGACTCCCAGTTTTTAGACCCCAAATTTTTCGAAAAATGGTGTATCTTATATATGGGGAAATGTGGTAAGTGACTTGCTCAGGGTCACACAGCTAGTGAGAGTCTAAAGCCAGATCACAATCCCAGCATTCTATTTCAGTTACCCAGATGCATGAAGGAAGGACACTGTTACTGGATCATAGACTACATAAAAGAATGTAAAATATAGAGAGCCATTTGTAAAGGACTCACAATAAAGTTTTATTTTATTGTGTTTATTGAGTTTTATTTGAAGTCCTAAGTTGGTGAGGGAATAGCTATCTGTGCCCAAGTCCAGCCTCACTAAGTACAGAGTAAATTTTCCCCAGATTAGCCTCAGGTTGAGAAATTTTCTAGTTATGATAACCCTCAAAGACTAGCTAGTAAAATCTAGATGGATCTTTATCTACATTATCACCAAGGGCAGCTCAGTTGTGTAGTAGGTAGAGCACTGACCTTGGAGTCAGGAGGATGAGAGTTTGAATCCAGCCTCAGACACTTGACACTTGCTGTGTGACCTTGTACAAGTCACTTAACCTTGATTGCCTGGCATCTAGAGCCATCTCCAGTGTTCTGATCTATAACTGGCCACTGGACTCCTAGGACTATGGAGGAGCAAATGAGGCTGGTGACTTAGCACAGAATCCCCCTCACTTAAATCTAATTAACATGTTTGTCATGGCATCCCCTCCCTGATGTCATGGTCTTCTTCAAGAATGAAGGACAAACATCATCATCAACATTAACTGCTTACCAAAACAGAGCCCAGAATTGTTGACATAGTCAGAAATAGCACTGGTTAGCCTTTTCAGGAATGGGACTCAGGAAAAAGAGACAACTTTGGAGTCTAAGGACCTGGATTCCAATCTCAAGGTGATGTCTTTGACCTTCAGTCTTGAAGAAGACCTTGACATCATGGAGGTGATGATAAGTCAAGTAAGTGAATTAGATTTGAGTGAGGGTGGGCTGTATTAAGAAAATAACCTCACCTTCTCCTCCAGAGTCATCTGGGTCCAGTGGCCAGATATGAATCAGGGTGACTGGAGATGGCCCTGGATGTAAGGTAATCAAGGTTAAGTGACTTGTCCAAGGTCATGCAACTAGTAAGAAGAATCTGAGGGAGGATTTGAACTCAGGTTGTCTTGACTCAGGACTGCTGCTCTATCCACTGTACTACCTAGCTGCCTTAGGTCACCCTGGTGACCTTAAGCAAACATTTCAGTTCTCAGGACCCCAATGCCTATTTCTACAATAAAGGGACAGAACTAGAGGTCATCTTGATAGATGGTGTCTTCGGTTTTTCTCAGGTCTATATCTTTGAGCCTGTGGTTTCCTCTGCCCTTTAAGAACAAATATAATGTACTCTGCATAGCATTCAAAGTCATTCATGATGCAATCTCCTCTTACCTTTCCAGACTTTTTACACCTTACTCCCTGACACATACTCTTCAATCCAGTGACACTGGTCTCCTGGCTTTCCATAGAAAAGACTCTCCATCTCTCAAATCTGGGCATTCTCTGGCCCATTCCCAGAATGCTATCACTCCTCTCCTGCTCTGATTACTGACCTTCCTAGCTTCCTTTAAGTTCCAATTAAAATACTACTTTCTACAGGAAGTCTTCCCAACTTTTCTACTCCAATGCTTCTATTCATTATTTCCTATCTATCCTGTAGGGGCAACTAGATGGATAAAGAACCAATCCTGGAGTCAGGAGGACCTGAGTTCAAATCCTCCCTCAGACACTTGACATTTACTAGCTGTGTGACCTCGGACAAGTCACTTAACCCTGATTGCCTCCCATTCAGGGTCATCTCCATTCATGGTCACTGAATCTAGATGACTCTAGAGGAGAAAGTGAGGCTAGTGACTTAGTACAACCTCCCCTCCCTCAGATTCAATTCATGTATAAGTCACAGTATCACCTCCCTGATGTCATGGTCTTTGAGAAAGAAGGACAAACAACAATTCATCCTGTTTAGAGCTTACTTTGTATATATGAGCTTTCTTTCTTGCATATAGTCTCCACTTATTAGATTTTAAACTCCTTGAGGACAAGGACATGGCATCTGGCACACAGTAGGTGCTTAATAAAGGTTTACTGGTAGATTGACCTATGATCATTACAGAAGGAAGGAGGCTGTGTGAAATGTTGTCTACGCCATCTGACAAAATTAGAGTATTGGTTAGTTTTATTAAACTACTCTTTTTTCTTTGTCTTTCCATTCAGTTTAACAAAGGATGGTTCCTTGGGCAGAGGAGAAAAGGCAAGGGGTGGAACATACTAGGAAATGAATGTTACATTACAAGAGGTATCAATAAAAGTGAAATGTAATTTTCAAAAAAAGAAAGAAATGGCCTTGGATAGGGCAACGCTAAGTGAGTTTTGCCATTATAGTAAAGTATGTGGCCAGAAGATCAAGCTGTGTTACTCTCCCTGGCTCCCTTCTCCCCCCACCCCCCCCAACCAAACACTCTTTTCCTGAGAAGAAACTTGGAAGCAAACCCAGTGGATAGGATGCAGACAAAAAGCATGAAAGTGGAAATGACCTCAACTCTTTCCATCACTTGCTTTCCCCCGAACAACAAAGAGTCCTGTGAGGCAGGACAGATTAAAGGACTTGTGCTTGAATAAATCAGCCCATTAATCAATATATAATTTATTAAGCATCTACTGTATTCCAGGAGAGAAACTAGATGGTGCAATGGATAGAACTCTGACCCTGGAGTCAGGAAGGTTCATCTTCCTGAGTTCAAATTCAGCCTCAGACACTCACTAGTTGTGTGAGCCTAGGTAAGTCACTTTTGGTTTCAATGCCCTCATCTGTAAAATGAGCTGGAGAAAAATGTGGCAGACCACTAACTGTCTGACCCTGGACAAGTCCCTTCACCCTGTTTGCCTCAATTTCCTCATCTGTAAAATGAACTGGAGGAGGAAATGGCAAACCATTTCAGTATCTCTGCCAAGAAAATCTCAAATGAGGTCAGGAAGAGATAGACATGACTGAAATGAATAAACAACTAAGCAACAAATTCCAAGCATTCCCAGCTCTGCTATTTTCTGCCTTCTCTAGATCTCAGTTTCTAAACTAAGAGTGCTTAGACTGGATGATTTTTATGGTCCCTTCTTAGCTCTAAATCATATGATCTTGTGATTTGGGTATTCATTCAAATGGTTGGCTCTTGTCCCTCGTTATGGAAGAAGACCAAAATGATACACTATGTTAGAGACAACTTACAGTATATCTGACTGACTTTATTCATCTGACTGATCAGATGAATAAAGGCTCCCAATGCTCTCCCTCAGGTCAGGCACAAACAATCCATGTGAACACCTAGAGAGGTCACTCTAAACTTAGGTATCTCACATTTCTTTTGAGCTGCTCCAATTCTGCCTTGTTCATAGAGTGTAACCCCCCTCAATGATGAGGGCACACCATGCTGGGTGGTCCTGTGCCAGTGTCTCCCATGCTGTACAAACAATTCCACAGTTCTTAAGGGAGACCTTCAGAGTGTCCCTGTATCACTTCTGACCCCACTGTGAGTGCTTGCCCTGGGTGAGTTCTCCATAAAATAGTCTTTCTGGCAATTGTAAGCTTATACTTCATTCAAATACACATAAACACTCAAGCAATGAAAATCAGGGAAGAGAGGCAAATCCAAAAAAAAAAACTTCTTTTACTTATTGTTTATTTGATTTGGAGCAAGCCACTTGACCATTTAGACCTTAGTTTCCTCAACTGTAAAATGGGAGGGTTGGATAAGAAAACTTCTGAAGTCCCTTTTAGCTCTAAATCTAGGGCCCACAATATCCTCCCAGACTCTCCCCAGGCCTCTCTTGAACAAGCACTCCTTATTCCACATGCTCTCTCCACTTCCAGTCATGGTCAAGGTCTACCTCCACCAGAGGGCTCCAACCCCAACAACTTTCCTCCATACTGGCATCCCTCAATAGCCTAGATAGAGTTTTGTGGTCTTCTTCCATTGGCAGCACCATAAATAGCATAGGCCATGGGCCTGGGATGACAACACTTGCACTATCTTCTCTCTCCCCATAGCTCTCCCCTCCATTCTTACCTAACAGGCAGGAGCCTGCCTCGGTTTCCTACCTTCAATGTCCATCATCACATACCCAACCCAACTGTGTTTCTTGACTGTGGACTCAAATCCTGGACATGTTCACACTTTTAGCCTTTTCGAAAATCCCAGAACCTGGCTCATTAACTGTCATATACTTATATTTATTATCCTCCCCACTGTCTCTGCCTCAGCTCAGCAGGTTATTAACAGTTCATATGTATAAAGCCCTTTAGGACTGGCAAAGCTCTTTCCTTATCTCACATCATATGATTTTCACATCAACCTTGGGATATGGGTGCTAGCATGTATCATCAGTTAGGTGGAACAATGGATAAACTGCTAGAAACAGGAAGAACTGAGTTCAAATCCATCATTTATTAACTGGACCCTGGGTCAATCACGTGACCTCTCTCAACTTGACTTTCTTAATCTGTAAAAATGGAGATAAAAATAGCACCTGCCCCCCCCACTTTACCTTTCTCAGTCTCAGTTCCTCCATCTCCAAAATGGAATAATGATAGAATCTATATCCTCTCTCCCGGTCTCAGTTTCCCCATATGCAGAATGGGGAAAATATAACAACTACCTCACATGTTATGAGGACCAAGTGCCACAAAATATGTAAAGTGCTTTTGCAAACCTAATATACTAGCTATATTAGGGAGGTTGAGCTCTCCCACTAGCTATTATATTATTATTTATTATTATTACTGTCCCCATTTTATAGATGAGGAAACTGAGTTTCAAAGAAGGGACTTGCTTACTATTATTATTGCTGCCTCTATGTTACAGATGAGAAAACTGAGTTTCAGAGACTCCCTGTCCTGCTATTATTATTAAAGTCCTCATTTTACAAATGAGGAAACTGAGTTTCAGAGAAGAGAAGTGTCTTATTTTCCCAGTTAAACAATAAGTAAATGTCCAAGGAAAGATATTAGCCAAAGTCCTTTCAAATTTCCAGTGCAACACTCTTTCAGCCTGCCTGTGTTTGGAACATAAGGTCAGATTCTTACTTAGTTCTCCACATTAATAAGAAGTCTGGGGACCATAACTGACGACCCTTACCAGGAATTACTGATAAAGATAAAGGAGACTGACTCTCTCTCTGTCTAGAAATCCAAGTCACCACAGTCTACTAATGGGTTGGACATTTTCCCACTGTGAATTTAAAAGTCTTCTATCTTCTGGGGTGGGGGAGGAAGGAAGAAGAAAGAAACCCTGTGATCTTTCAGACATTTTCGATTATATACACAAAGGAAAGACTGCCTTAGTAGGAAGGATAATAAATAAATATGAGGTATTTAACCAACCAAGGACTGGAATTTTTGAAAAAGCAAAATTATGGTTCAAGCTCCCATAATTTGACATTTATAGCTGTGTTCCTCAATAATTTTGAGTCCGTGACACTCCTGTGAACATTCTAAGAAATACCCATGTGAGGGGTGGCATGTAAAACTGAACCCATCCCATGTAGCCATCTGTCCATCCACATATCCCACTTCTACTCCCTCCAACCAGATCATGGCAGAATACAGACCACTGGGACTATATTCAGTAATTGAATTAAACAAGCTTAGTTTCTATCAAGTGCCAATAATCCTTGCCTTTAGGTAGTTTATAGCCTCTGGAAGGAAATGATAGAAGCACAGGAAAATAAATATAGGGTATACACAAGTTGGAAAAGGGGTTCTATTGTGTCAGTCAATTAGTTTCTACATCCTACTTAGAAGAAATGGGAAAAAACATCTCTTCTGCCATAATCCTTTGTCAGAGAGAACACTCAGTCAATTAGAGGTGTGAACTAGATGTAAATAGGGCTTAGAGAGGATCAAGCAATCAAAATCTTTAGACTGAAAAAAAAGATTAAAAAACCTTGATCAGTTTTGACATAGTTGAAAGCCAGTGACATTTCACAGGAAGTAGATGTGTTCAGAATGACTGAGAAAATGTGGTAATGCCTATGTTATTATTGGTCTTATTCAATGAAAATGATCACACCAACCAAACAAAATGATTGGAGGCATGAGTTGCATAATTATGCTTATTACAGCAAGGGATATACTGCTCAAGGCATCCTTCTCACTTGACTTTGCCAGAATCATTACATTGTAGGGTCTGATTTTTCAGAAACAGGACTATTGGAGATGGTCTGGCTAATACCAGTCATTTGGCCTTAAATGGTTTTGATTCCTCCCATATCAGTGAGGCAACCTCATCAACACATCAACAATGTCAGGGAGCAGCTAGGTGGCACAGTGGATAGAGCACTGGCCCTGGAGTTCAAATCTGGCCTCAGACACTTAATAATTATCTAGCTGTGTGGCCTTGGGCAAGCCACTTAACCCCATTGCCTTGCAAAAACCTAAAAAAAAATGCCAGGCAAGCACAGTCTTGTGCTATGTGTTGATAATATTTCACAACCTGGTACATCCTAACCTGTCACTCAATGGGCTAATCCCCAGTACAGTCTTTCCTCTCCGACCCTCCACCCTCCGTCTTTGAATTGTGATAGTCAGAACTACAATAGTATCTGATCATCTTTGAACCTCATTCAACAACTTGGTACATCCTAACCTGTCTCTGGATGGGTTAATCATCAATATGTTCTTTCTTCTCAAGCCTTCCATCTTTGAGAGGAGGTGATCAGAACTACTATGATATCTGATCATCAGTTCACCAGATGCTGCCAGAACCTCAATGCTTTCCAAAGCGCAAGTCCCTCTCCAGAGTAATTCTGCTCTTCACAAGAAAAGAGAACTTTCCCTAGGGTTCTTGCCAGCTTCTTCAGGATCAGTTGAATTAGTAAACTGGATGTTTCATGGTGCCTGTCTCTGCCACTCCAGATTTAGGGATCTGAACCTGCCTCCCTTTCCACTGGCTAAGGGCAATGGAGGCCATCACTTCTCCCTTCAGAAGGGCTCTTGCCTATCTCTCAGTACCAAGTGACCCATGTTCAACTGCTGTTCACATGGAACCCTTCTCTACTTCAGCCTTCGAAGTTCTCATTTGAATATTTGCTATTACCACCAAGATCTGCACCTGCTGTAGCTTCACCCAGGCCTACCATTGGCTTCCAGGCCCACCATAGCAGCCCTTCTACTCATTGTGGCCTAGCCCCTGAGAGTTATCTATAAAATAAACCATATGAGCAACAAGATAGTAGATTAGACATATTTGCTAAAACCTTTTCAAAACAAATCAAGTACCAAGATGAAGCAAATTCAGCTATTTCCGTGGACAAGGACATCCAGAGTCCAAAAGGTTAAAAAATACTCCAAAACCCATGCACTGCCTTCTACTCAAAGCTCACTCAATATTCCTCCCCTACCTCCTATGCCACAGGCAGCAAAGCTACACTAGCTGGCACACATAGACTTACAACAAAGTCTAGTCTCACACTCAGATTTCCCGTCCCTCTTCCCATTTCTTTGGAGACCTTGGCTCCAGCATGTAGGAGTTTGCTTGGGTCACAGCAGACAAACAGTACCTTGATAGTCCAGAAGTTACTTGAAGCTGTGACGAAAGCAAATAATAGTGGACAACTCTGAAGTTCCATCACAAGGTCAGAGGACGGAGGTAAAAAGTGAGTGGGATATGAAACCAGGATAGGACATTGTGATGGAGGCCTAGAGGGAGAGATGGGGGAAAGTCTGTTCAGCAATCCACTAAACCCAAGTAAAAGAACTCAGCATCTAGCTGATAACAGTTCTGCCCACCCAGAAGTCACCTGGGGCCTAGGCTAGTGAATTATAAATTTCACAACATGGGAATAGGCTGAGAAGTTCTGAGATCCAGCCCCCAAGAAAATCACTATCAGAGAGGACTGAAGCAGAAAATGAGCAATAAAGGAAAAAGAAGGAGGGGATTAGGGTTAAATAGCAAGCCAATTATGAACCTAGAGATTCAGTGTCTGATAACATAAAAATGGAGGCCTCCTAGTCAAGCCACTAACAAGGAATCACTTGAAGGAGGAGGAGAGAACTGATCTCAGCTTCAACCTTATCCTCAGTTTTAGCCTTCCTCCAACTCCATTTTAGTTGGGAAAGGATTTACTAAAAACTTTGAAGAACCAGTTAATTTTGACTTTTTTCATTGTTACTGTAGATCCTCCAAGGGATGGCCTTGGGAGCTGAGGACAGACTAGACATGCTGAAAAAAGATAAAGTTAAGGCTCTACAAGGAGTCTTAGAGAAAAGTTATGCCATGCAGAAAAGAAACATCTGAAGGAGTCCAAAATTAAGAAAATTTCAGTAGCTGTAAACTAACCCCTTGCCACAAGTGGTGCTTAAGTTTAAATCCATTTTATCATATATTTATGTGTTCCCCAATAAAGACCTCCTCCGATGTTTCATTATGGTTTGGACATAACTATGGATTCCAGATAACTAAAACAACAGAATGCAAGTTCTAGAAGATCCTACAAACAAATCAACAAACTTGTAATAATTACCTCCTCTGTTCTAGGTCCAATGTTAAGTATTGGATTCCGAAGAAAGGCAAAAACCTAAAAAACAGTTGCTTTCTTCCAGTACCTTATAATCTAATGCAGGGGTTCTTCACCTGGAATCCATGGCTAGATTTCAGGGAACCTATAAATTTGTATTGGAAAAAAATTACAACTTTTCAATAATCTTTGGTTTCCATTGTAATCCTAAGTATTGATTTGTTGCCTTTAAATTATTATCTAAGATGAGGTCCAAAGGCTTCACATGACTTTCAAGGGGGTACATGATACAAAAGTGAAGAATTCAGTTCAGATGGGAGAGGTGGCATAATCACTTCTCAGCCTTTTGGCCAAGATCAAGTGTGGAGAGGTGACATCAATCAATCAATGAGCATTTATTAAGATCTGATTCTAGAGATACAAGAAAAGATAAAAACACAAAACCATTCCCTGCCCTCAAGGATCTCACAATCTAATATGCAAACAACTGTACATACAAGATATAGATAGGATGAATTGGAAGTAGTTTGGCAGGAGCCAGAGGGAATCAAGGAAGACTTTTTAAAAAGGTAAGATTTGAGCTGAGTCTTGAAGGAAGACTGAACAAAAGGAAGAGGAGGAGGAGGAAGGGAGGAGGGAAAGTATTTCAGGTATAGGGGGAGCACCCAGAGAAAAGGTATGGAGACAGGAAACCTATCAGCATAAGAAACAGTAGGGTCAGTATAGCTGGATTGTGGAGCAGTTGGGGGGATCAAAAATGTAAGAACACTGGAATGTTAAGAACCTGAAATGCTGAACAGAGAAGTTTGTATTTGATCCTGGAGGAAATAGAGAGTGGGGAGTAGTACAGTGATATAGCAATATGATCACACACTTTAGCAAAATAGTTTGGACACCATCACTGTGTCCTGTAATTGGCTAGATTACAGACATTTGGGTTAGGGGGATCTATAAGAAAATGGTACTATCCAGGTGAGGAGTGATAAGAGTCTGAACTAGAGAAGGAAAGAGATGAATTCAAGTCTTTCCTAGAAAATATACCTTGAACAAATCACTTCTCTTATCAATGGCCTAGGCAATTTTCTAACACTACCTATACTACTACAATTGATGACATGGAATGGTAGAGGAAAACCCTCCTTGGGAGCGATCCTCACCCAGGAAATCACAGGTTTATTGGGGTTCTGCATAGTGAGCATGACAGGTACTTTAAAGACATTATCCTATTTGCTTACAAATAAACCCTGTAATTCCTAAGGGAGAGTCTATGGGTCACTTGATCTCACTCTACTATCACCTATGATCTAAGCAGGCCAAATATTGTTGCCCCCATTTTCAAAGGATTGTGAATTTAGAGCCAAAAAAGACTTCAGAGGTCACTGAAATTAATCGTCCATTTGTCCTGATTGACAAAGTAACCAGTGGATATGAAACAGAAATAGAGACATTAGAGTAAGGTGAGAAATGGGAACTTATAGTAGGCTGATTTTCTAATTCACGTCAGAGGTTAGGAATGAGTGATAAGAATAGGACATGAGTATCACCCATGAAGTAGAATAAGGAAGGACAGATCCTTGAGAGGAAAAGCAAGATGTGTTACTGTCAGTTTTGTAGACCCAAAAGAGATAGTTCTGAGATTGCAATATTTTTAATAGACAAAGAAGATGGCAGAGAGAAAACAGGAACTTCCCTGAGCTTTTCTCAGCTTCCCTCAGAAACAGCATTAAATCAAACCTCTAAACAGATTCTGGAGCACCAGAAGCCAGGAAACAACAGAGTGGTTAGAGCACTGGCCCTGGAGTCAGGAGAACTTGAGTTCAAATCCAGCCTAGGATAGTTAATAATTACCTAGCTGTGTGACCTTGGACAAGTCACTTAAACCCATTACCTTGCTAAGCATCAAAAATAAAAGATATCATGAAAGGTCTTCAGGAAAGGTCTGTCTGTCTCACTTGAGTGAAGTGGGGACAGAACCCAGCATAGGGAGCAAAAACCAGTACAGGAGAGCCAGTAGGAGGCTCTCACCCACAGCAATGTAAAGTAACCAAAGCCCCTAAGTCCCAGTTAAGCAGCCCAGCAGCAAAAGATCAGCTAAGGGACCTCCAGGTCCAGTGAAAAAAACAAATTGTGAGCCACAGAAGTCCAGTACAGCAACACCTGAAGCCCCAGAACAAAGTCAGCTAGCAGGTCCCTGACCTCCAATACAAGAAGCTTGGCACAAAGTCCCCTGTGACCCAGGAGCTGAGATCAACCTTAAAAACCGAAAACTAGGTTAAAAATTGAGTAAAGGATGAAAACAAAACCTGACCAAGAAAACTATATCATGATAAAGGAGATCAAAACACCATCTCAGAAGATGACAATGGAAAAGGGCCAAAACAGAGAGAAAATTATAGTCCAATTTCTCTAATGAATATTGATAGAAAAATTTTAAATAAAATATTAACAAAGAGATTACAGCAACTTATCACCAAGACCATACATTATGATTTGGTGGAATTCATACCAGGAATGGTTCAGTATCAGAAAAACTATCAACATAATTGACCATATCAATTACAGAACTAAGACAAAGCATATAATTATCTCTATTGATGCTAAAAAGCTTTTGACTATTCCTATTTAAAAAGTAAAAAAAAAATCGGAATAAATGAATTTTTCCTTAATTTTAGCAATAAGTTAAGAAAAACAAAATTGAAAGAATTAGAATAGGTAATGAGGGCAAACTCTGTAAAACAATTAACAACTTTAGTAAAGTTAGAGGATATAAAATAAACCCACATAAATCATCAGCATTTATATTACCAATAAAGCCCAGCAGCAAAAGATAGAAAAACAAACCCCATTTAAAGTAAATGTTGACAACATAAAAACTTGGGAGTCTATCTCTCAAAACAAACCAAGAATATATGAATCCAATTACAAAATAATTTTCACATAAATAAAGTCAGTTCTAAACTGGAAAAATGTCAATTGTTCATGAGCAGGCTAATCTAATATAATAAAAGTGACAATTCTGCCTAAATTAAATTACTTAATCAGTGCCAAACCAAACTACCAAAAAACTATTTTACAGAACTAGAAAAAATAGTAAGAAAATTCATCTGTAGGACCAAAAGGTCAAGAATATCAGGGGAACTGATGAATAAAATGCAAAGAAAAGTGGCCTAGCAGTACCAGATCTAAGCTATACTATACTATAAAGCATCATCATCAAAACTGTCTGTTAATAACCAAAAAATAGAGTGATGGATCAGTGGAATAGATTAGGTAGAAAAGAAAAAGTAATAAATGACTATAGTAACCCAGCTCACTCTTTGACAAACTACAGGGGAAACAGAATGCAGAAACTAGGCATAGAACAACATCTCACATCTTGGCAAGATAAGTTGAAATGAGTACATGATTTAGACATAAAGGATGATACCATACATCAATCAGGAGAATAAGGAATAGTTATTCCATTAATGGTTTTGCACAAACAAAACCAATGCTACAAGATTAGAAGGAATGTAGAAAGCTGGGAAATAGTTTTCCAGCAACATTTCTGATAAAGGACTCATTTCTAAACCAAATAGAGAACCAAGATGAATTTATAAGAATACAAGTCAATCCCCAATTGGTAAAATGGCCAAAGGATTTAAACAGGCAGTTTTCAGATGAAGAAATTAAATCTATCTACAACCATATGAAGAAATGCTCTAAATCATTACTGATTAGAGAACTGCCAATTAAAACAACTAAATTAAATTAGAGAAATGCCAATTAAAACAACTCTGAGATACTACCTCACACAAATCAAATTTGCCAACATTACAGAAAAGGAAAATGATAAATATTGAATAAGATGTGATAAAGCTGGGACACTAATGTACTGTTGGTGGAGTTATGAACTGATTCAACAACCATTCTGGAGAGCAATTTGGAACTATGCCTAAAGCACTATAAAACTGTATATATCCTTTGATTCAGCAATACCTCTACAAGGTTTGTATCCCAAAGAGATAATAAAAAGGATAAAAGTTCCACATATATAAAAATATGTATAGCAGTCCTTTATGTATTGGCAAAAAATTGGAAATTGAGAGTATGCCCATCAACTGGGGAATGGCTCTGTAAGAGATCATGCAGGAAGATTTCAGAAACATCTGGACTTAGAGGAACTGATACTTAGTGAAGGCAGCAAAACCAGGAGATCATTGCACACACCAACAGCAACATTGCATGATGATCAACTATTGTGGACTTGTCTTCTCAGTAGAATAAAAGACAATCCTACAAGACTTATGATGGAAAGAGAAAAAACTATGGAGCCTGAATGTAGACCAAAACGTACTATTTTACTTCTTTCAATTTGTTGTACGTTTTTCCATCCTTATGTTTTTTTTTCCTTCCCAACATGACTAATATGGAAATATGTTTAACATGATTGCCCATGTATAACCTAAACCAGATTTGTTGATATTATGGGGAGGGGGGAGGAAGGGAGAGAGGGAGAAAAATATGGAACTCAAAATCTTATAAAAAATGATTGCTGAAAAGTATTTTGTATGTAATTGGGAAAAAAATTAAATTAAAAAAAAGAATCCTGAAGATCAAAAAAAAAGAGATGAACTGACTTGCCTAAGGTCACACATCTGGTATCTAGGGTAGGATTTACACTCAGGTCTCTCTGACTTCAGGTCCAAATATCTACCCAAACCACTGTCTCTTAATTTTGCAAGTAAAGAAAATGATACTCGATATAAAAAAGACCCTTTGAAAACCATAAAGCATTCAATGTAACATAGATTCCATTCCAAAAATACTCCCTAAACACCCACTCAGCTAGACCTTGGAGATGCTACAAAGTTTAGGCAACACATTGCCTATGCTCCCCTGGAGGTGGTAGTCTCTGTTCCCAACCTCCTGGAGGATGTTGCTTAATAGGAGATAAAATAAAAAATACATAGAATGGAAACATACAATATTATGCAATAAGTACCTTATGGAGAGGATCAAAGCCAAGTTTTATTGTAGGGGAAGATTATTGCTGATGAAAGTGATCAGAGAAGGCTTCATCAAGGAGGGAGCATTTTGATTTTATCTGGCTCCACTCCTAAACTTCATTATTATGCCCCCAAGAACCTGTTCATCCTATAAGACCATATAAGTCCTGGCACTTACATCTCATCAGTAGCCTCTGTGATTACAAGGTGGAGTCTTCTCCCAAAAACCCTCCATTCAAGAAAGAAGTTCAAGTCAGTTATCTCTCCATCTCCCAGCCAACTGTACTTCTCTCGATTTCTCCATCATCCTCTCTAATTCTTTTCTCCTATTTTTTAATATGTTGTCTTCCCCCATTAGATAGTAAGCTCCTTGAGGTCAAGGACTGTATTTTGTTTTTCTTTGTATCCCCCCAACATTGTTAGCACAACTCCTGGCTTAATAAGTGTTTAATGACTTTAAAGCAAGGGATTGTAAACTTCTTGTGTCCTGGACCTTTTGAAAGTCTGGCAAAACCCTATAGACCCCTTCTCAGAGCAATGTTTTTAAATGCATAAAACAAATCACAAAGAAAACTCATTCTGTCGAAATGCAATGATCAAAATACGGTGATTAAAATAAACTAACACAGGTTTACTGCTCCCAGGATAAGATCCTCCACTACAAAGGATGGGTGAGAGACCAATAGGGGGAAAGGAGAATTTTTCAAAGCTTGTAAAACAGCATCAATTAAATACAAGAAGGCAGGAAAAAATGAAATACACCTCCTAATAGAAAGAGTGGATCAATCTGGCTGCAGAAGGTATGGAGGGATAGGAGGAAAAATAATTATAATAATAACTAAACTGAATAACTAAATAATAAACTAAAGTAAATAACATTAATATAATGTTTATTATGTGCAGTATTGTGCTAAGCTCTATAATTATTATCTCATTTTATCCTCACAACTACCCTGGCAGGTATGTAGGCAGATGAGTGCTATTATTATTCCCATTTTACAGAAGAGAAAACTTGAGTAAATATCAGAGAAGTGACTTCCTCAAAGTCATACTGCTAGCATGCATCTGTGAACAGATTTGAACTCAGGACTTCCAATCTCAGGACTCTAACCACTGTACCACTTAACTGACCCTAGAAAGACTGGAAAGAGAGGGTGGCCCCAGATCCTAGTACTGAATGCCATAGAAGGATGATTTAAATATTGTAACACTAATGGAAACGAAGATGGATAACATGCCCCTAAGCCCCATTTGAGAAAAACCAAGGATGAAAATTGATTCTGCATAATTAACAAAATGGGGGAAGGAGGGAAGGAGTAAACGTACATTACAATAAAATGAGAATCCAGTAAATGTATATTTTTATATAACTGGGCTGAAACTAAGCTAAGATTGATCAACAAAGATTGAATAAACAAAGGAAGAACATATTCCTGATGAAAATTAGGGCTGTACCTGCCTGGGATATGAAATATTTATTAGAGGATTGGTTCTCCCAATTGTCTCTATCAATTTCAATTATGCCCACATAGGATTCTTCAGTTCTCATGATAAGTAATGACTGAATCAGAATATGTCAGCGATCTCCTGAATAGTTGTAGTTAGTTCCTTTTCTATCTGATGGGGTCAGGAGAAGCCAGAATCTACAGGCAGGTGTCCACTAAATTAGCCCACTGGCAAGAGCTAGAACTGGGCAGACTGTGAGAATGTCTCATTGCAGACGGGGCTTTTGCCAGTCTGCAGATCTCATCAGGAAATACAGTGGGGAAAATCAAATGGGAGTGAATTAAATTAATAGGCAGAACACAGCTCAGTTCAATTCAGCCAGAACTTACTAAGTAAAGGCTATGTGACTGTGGCAGGCACATACTATGGTGCTAGACACTGTAGGTACAAAAGAAAAAATAAGGCACTCTGTCCTCAAGAAATTTCCATTCATCAGAGAGGGTGGGGAGGAGGCTCATGTGCACATATGAGACAAATGTCTATGAAGTAGAGGTTAGCATAGGTGGGCTTATAGTCAGAGAAGATCTGGATGACAATTCTACCATTAGAAACTTACTAGCTGTGAGACTCAGAGCAAGTCACTTAACTCTGTTTGCCTCAGTTTCCTCATCTGTAAAAGAACTGGAGAAAGAAATGGCAAACCATTCCAGTTTCTTTGTCAAGAAAACTGTGAGGGGACAGCTAGGTGGCACAGTAGAGCACTAACTCTAGAGTCAGGAGGACCTGAGTTCAAATTCGATCTCAGACATTTAATATTTCTTTAGCTTTGTGACCTTGGGCAAGTCACTTAGCTCCATTGCCTTGCAAAAATCAAAAGGGTGGGGGGAGAAGAAAATTCCATGAACAGTTTTGGTGTGCAACAGGGCCCAGAGCGTTACAAGAGTAGGACCCAACTGAATAAAAATTGTTAGGTATTGTTTCTGTATACCAAACTTAAATCGGCCTCTTCAAACTGCATTTCCTGCCCCTTGCCATTTTCACTATAGTAGTCCTTTTCCTTGAGCTCAAGTAGAATGGCTCTAACTCTTCTGGGATGTAACAGTCTTCTAAAGACCTCAAGAAGACTATTCTTTTCTTCAAATTAAATATCAGACCATAACTCACTCCATGACTTGCCCATGGTCTCACAGCAAAGTTTCAGATCTTCCTAACTATAAGTCCACCAGTGTATCCTCCACTTGATAAACATTTGGTAATTCCATATTTTCCTCCTCCCCTACCTCCCAGTAGAATATAAACTTCTTGAAGACAAACAAGTGTTTCATCTTTCCTTTCGTATGTACAATGTCTGGAATTATAGTATGTGCCTGACAAAGTCACATAGCCGTTGCTTAGTAAGTGCTGTCTAAAGAGAACTGAGCTGTGTTCTCCCCAAATTATTCTAAGAGCTAGCCCTAACCTCTCTCATGAGCCACAGATGCACTGGACCAATGGTCTTTTGGACAGCTGGAACTGGATACCTCATTGGGCATCTCAAACACAATATATCCCAAACAGAACTCATTCTCTTCCCTCCCAAACCTTCCCCCCACCAATAACTTTCTTCTTCCCATGCCCAGCCTCCCAGTCTCCTAGACTTACAACCTTAGTGTTGTCCTTAATTCTTCATTCACATTCTGTGGTCCCATAGATCCAAGTCATTATCAATTCTTGTCCATTGTGACCTTCACTATATTCTTGTCATCTACTCATACAAACACACCCTATTTCCAGGTCTCATCACTTCTCAGATAGATGATTATAATAGTCATCTAACCAGACTCCCTGATCCAAGTCTTTCCCTACTCTAATCCATCCTTGAGTCAACGGCCACAATGACTTTTTCAGAAGCATGAGTCTAGTTATGTCATACACACACACACACACACACACACACACACACACACACACACACATCTCTCTCTAGGGCCTCCGGGATCAAATATAAACTCCCTTTTTTCATTTAAAAGTCTTCTTCCATTTTTGTGTTGCCCCCTTTGCTGCCCTCCATACATTCAATGATCCAACCGCACTAACCAACTTGTTCTGTGCATGTAACTAACTGTCCATCGACTGTCTCTAGCATTTGCAATGGCTGCCTCCCATGTCTGAGATGTTCTGCCCCCTCCTCTCTGACTCCGTTTCCATGACGTCCTTCAAAACTCAATTTAAATTCCACCCTTTGTAGATCTTTTCCTATTCCCCTAGCTCAATGACTTCCCGTCTTACATTTCTTTCTGCCTACTTTGAACATAGCTTGGGTGAACCTAATTACTTCCATTATTGTCTCCCAAAGTAGAATGTAAGCTCCCTGAGGGAAAAGTCTTTTGCCCTTTTCCCCCATATCACAAGAGTTGAACACAGCTCCTCAAATATAGCAAACACTTAATAAATACTTGTTGGGTAACTAATTACGTTACTGATGACTGAACAAGTGAATGAAGGAGTGAAATGTCATCTAGACATGAGGGAATATTGTTAAAATTATGGGATGGGGCAGCTAAGTGGTGCAGTGGATAAAGCACCGGCCCTGGAGTCAGGAGGACCTGAGTTCAATTTTAGTCTCAGACCCTTTATAATTACCTAGCTGTGTGACCCATTGCCTTGCAAAAAAGTAACAAAAAAATCAAGGGATATAGAATTGGAAAGAACCTTAGAGATTATTTAACGACTTCATTTTACAGAATAAGAAATTGAGGCACAGAAGAAATTAAAGTCACAAAGATAAAAAGCAGGGGGGAAAAAAGAATAGAAAAGGCCCTCTGACTCTATAACCCCTGTCCTTTCCATTATACAATGTTCCTACTTCCTTGAAATGGCTAGCATTAATTAGTTGAAGAAACTGTCATTCTAACCACCCTCCTCCACCAAGATGAATGGTTTTAGTTAATGCCTGATGGCAGCTTAAGGGGACACAAAAATGCCGAGGGCCTATGGGTATGAAAAATAACAGAGAAAATGCATTTTTCACCAAGGAAAAATCCTAAGGCTCTCCAGAATGGTGAGAAGAAGAAAAGTCATTCCATATGAGGGTCAGATGAAGGAAGTGGAAATGTTGTGTCTGAAAAACAGAAGGCTCAGGGACTTGATGACTGTAGTCAAGATTACAAAGGGTCACAATGTCTAAGGGAGCATAGATCATTCTTCTAGGCCAGAAAATACAGCCAGGACCAAAAACAAGAAGGTAGAGAGGAACACATTTCAGTTTGATTTCAGAAATGCTTTCCTAACAGTCAGAGTAATCGCAGAGTGAAATGGGCAGCCTTAGAACAAGGTGGGCTCCTCTTCACTAGTGGTCTTCAAGGAACAAAAGGGCAGACTACCTGTAAGGCAAGTATAAAATGGCTTCTTAAACTTTTTTGTGCTTCTTGGGCAATCTGGGGAAACCTATGGATCTCTTCTCAGAATCCTATTTTTAATGCATAAAATAAAACATGTAGGATTACAAAAGAAATCAATTAAATTGAAACAAATATGCAATTTTGATTCCTACACAATTAATCTATGATCTGAAGTTCATTCATGTAGGCAGGTTAAGGAATAATGTAGGAGAATGAATTCATGTTCAATGCAGATTAAGCTAGATGTTCTCTGAGGGTCTTTTCTATGCTAGGCTCCATAATGACTATCATCAGAATCAGTTAAGAAGAATAAGTACCCAGCTGGCATTGTGCCTGCCCTCAAAGAGCTTACAGTCTAATGAGGAGAAAATATGTAAATAATGAGGTACGTACAAGATACCTAAAGAACGGATGGAAGGCATTCTTAGAGAGGAAGGCACTAACAGCTGGATGTGTCAGGGGGAAGGGGCTGATAATGGCAACTTGCAGAACTTATAACTTAAGAAGAGATGTGAAGGAAGTCAGAGATTCTAAGAGGTGGAAATGAAAAGGGAGAGCATTGAAGGCTTGGGAGATAGCCAGTGCCAAGGCTTGGAAATAAGAGATGGAGTATCTTGTCAGAAGAACAGGAAGCAGGCTAGTGTTGCTATTTCAGAGTACATGGAAGGACATAAATATAAGACAACTGGACTTGTTGGAAAGATCAGAGAAGCAGAGGACTCTAAAAGATGATGAACCTATCACATAGGAAGAGTGAAGGATGAGCTAGAGACTGTGTACATGCAACATCAAGGGAATACTGTCTGCAGTGAACTTGAAGACCTAGATAAAAGTCTCAAAGATTGAGGTGCAATTGGCAACATGGGAGGACATAGTCACATAGGTGACATTACAGAACCAGTGGAGCACAGGGGTCAAGTTGTTCCACTATAGGAAAGGTTTCTGTTACGGATGGCCGTATCTTCCCCCAAAAAAATCACTTCCATCAGAGATACTTTGGAAAAACACTCTACCTCGGCCAATGACATGAGCCATTTAGAAAATGATTTAAAACTAAGCAGCATTTTACAATATTGCCAATAACTGTTAGCATGGGCTCATTAATGAGATACATGAACGTGAAAATCACCACAATTCTATTTCATGGCAAAACTACAGTAATTAAGACACAGCAACTTTGCGTTCATTAGCAAAGTAAATAATGACATCCTGCCCCAGCGGGCTACTGATCATCAGGAGCACACGGGTTCATACCAATACTGTCTCAACTGTGACTAACTTGAATGAGTACTGCCTCTAATGATCCCACTCAGCACATTCACCCACAGTCTACAAAGGGGAATTCAACCAATGACTAAAGTAACTGGGAAATTCTATTCTGTACCTAACCTAAAGACTCGATCTGGCATCGGAGCCCTAAAATTAAGCAATTCAGTGTCAGTTCCTTGCAGCCATGGTGTGATAGACAGGCAAACCTGGAGGAGGAAGATCTGAATTCAAAGCTGGCCTCAGATACTTACTAGCTGTGATACACTGGGCAAGTCACTTGACCTATGACTACTTCAGGTTTTTTCATCTATAAAATGGGGATGATTAACAGTGCCTGTCTCTACTGTTGTGACAATAGAATGAAGTAATTTTTGTAAAATGCTTTGTAAACCTTAAAGTGCTAAAGAAATAATAAATATTTATTATTGCTGTTATTGTTATTATCGCTGTTGCTGTAATTCCATCTCCAGTGCATCTCCAGTTTTTCGCCAAAGGGTATATATTAGAGGGAGAAGAACAGGATGAGATACACAAATTCTATGTTGCTTTTATTGTTATTATTATGATTATAAACTCTCTTATTGGACCAATCATTCTTAAAAATGGGTAAAAAGCATTTGAGTTCCCCATCTCATTCTTCACTATTTCCTGAGATCTCTCATTAAATGGGCTTGTTTTAAGAAGCCAGTTTCGCTCTAACAGCCAACTGCTACTGAACATGGGATTTTATACTAAGGTCAACAAGAGGCCCAGAGCCTAGGACAAATGCACCAATGAGAGTAATCTGAAGCATAAGTATGACTTCACAGAATTCCTTTTGGAAGCAGGGACTGGTTCTGTTATCATTACCCTGTTATCATCACTTTTGCAACTGTTCGAGATCTTTCTTTGCTTCTCTGCATTCCTCTCTTAACTTCTACTTCTGTCTCTTGGAATCACTGACTTCCTCCAAAATCTCATTCAGGCACCCTCCCTACATGAAGCTTTTCCTGATCTCTCTCCTATTATGGTAGCTTTCAAAATTAACTTGAATGTATTTTTTTTTTAGGTTTTTGCAAGGCCAGTGGGGTTAAGTGGCTTGCCCAAGGCCACACAGCTAGGTAATTATGAAGTGTCTGAGACCGGATTTGAACTCAGGTACTCCTGACTCCAGGGCCGGTGCTCTATCCACTGTGCCACCTAGCCGCCCCTTGAATGTATTTTGTATCTACTTCTAAGTGTGCACATTGTTTCCTCCAACAGAATATAAATTCGCCCAAGTCTGGGATTATTCCAGTTCAGCAACAGGTGGAAACTTAATAAATGTTTGTTGATTGATGTGTTCTAAGTTAGACTTCAGTAAACCCAAAAGTAATGATCTGAATATTAAAAATCATGTCATAAAACCAAAAAAGAAAATCAAAATAGAACATAATCAAGTCAGTTACCTTTCAGAGCTAAAGCTAAGGAGAGAATTCTAAATCATAGCAGGAATTTCAATAATCATAAGGAAGAAGAGATTTAACGTTTATATATTGCCTATTAGGCGGTAAGTGTTTTACATATATTATTTCATTTAATGCTTATTGTAAGAGTAGTAGCAATTGTTGTTGCAGTTAATATGCACAGCATCTTGATTCAATTCCCCAGCTTTGTTCAAATATCAACTTTATCACTTGCTGTATCTATGACATAGTTATATCACTTAATCTTGGTTTCCCCATCTGTTAAATGAGGGACTTAGAAACAGAAAAGCAATAATAATGCACATGTTTAGAATACTGAAAGATTTCCAAGCACCTTAGCAGAGCATTAGATGACTTCTGAGGTTCTCCGTAATGAGCAAATCATTTCCCCCTTTTCTATGACTATTTTCTCTTCTTAAGAAAATATGGAGATGATCCTTGCAAGGCCATACCTCAAATGGTTGTTGTGAGGGGGGAAAGCTTAATTAACTGGAGACTTAAATAGATGTAAAGGTGAGTAATAATGATAATAAACTTTCACTATTAAAATAAAAATAAGTCCCTATTGAATTTTGGGGACTACGCAAAAGAGACTTCTTGCTTCTTTTCTTTCTCACCTAATTTAAATACTGAGATACCTTTAGAGTCTTACCTTTTCAATAATTTTTTTTCTTTTCTTCTTCTTTGGAAGTGATCATTCTTGGCCTCTTTACCTCATCTCTCTACATAACCTTAAAGTCTTACCTAACGTCAACTCAAACTGATGGGGTTAAATGAAGGATTTAACTTAGACATCGAAATGAAAGGGTTAACTGTGATATTATAGAACCTAGCTTTGTGTGAAAAGAAGTCCGAGACATAAACATGTGCTTGTAAACTGATCTCAATCTGGCTGTTTTCTCAGACAGAGCATAACCTTGCACCATTATTTCTAAGACTCCCTTGCTTACCCTCCCTTCCTCTCAAACTCTATCCTTGAAAACTTTGCAGATGAAAATTTCCCTTGTCTCTGGAGTACCTGGATAAGTTCTAGAAGTTTTCTTTATAAGCAATCCCTCCCCCATAGTCAGTCAACTATCTTGATTCTGAGAACTTATTTATAATAAAGGCTGGCTGAAACAGGTTTCTGTCTATTTGCATTCTCTCATAATCGTCTACAAAGGTCCCTGGAAACTTTCTGGGTCCTATCCCACAACAAAACCTCAGGAGGCACCTAGGTAGCACAGTGGATAGAACACCTATACCCAAATCAGGAAGACCTGAGTTCAAATCCAACCTCAGACACTTAATAATTCCCTAGCCGTGTGATTTTGGGCAAGTCACTTAACCCCATTGCCTTGCAAAAACCAAAATAAATTGGCTACCTCAGAAAGACCTAGTTTTAAAAAGTCAGTCTTCCACAGTATCCAGGGCCATTTCCAATTATCATAATTCATATCTAGCTACTGGACCTAGGTGGCTCTGGAGGACAGAGTGAAGTTGGTGACTTGGAACAATATGCCCTCATCGAAATCCAACTCACTTGCATGTCATGGCATAACTTCCCTTGTGCCATGTTCTTCTTCAAGAACAAAGGACCAATAACAACACTGTTGGTGTGGAGACAACCCTGGGTCCTCGAGACAGGGACTTGTCAACAGCAATTCTCCCAGATTATCTCCATGATTATGGGAGCTATAATCTCTGACCCGAAGTCAGGAAGACCCATCTTTCTGAGTTCAACTCTTATCTCAGACACTTAGGAACTATATAGGTTCCTCAGCAGTAAATGAACTGGAGAAGAAAGTGGCAAACGACTCCAACTGGCATCTCTGCCTCAAAAACGTCTACCAGCTCCACAAAGAATTGGACATGACTGGCAAATGACTGAATATCTATCAATAAAAGAATATGTGATTGAACAAATGATATGAATGAATGCGTGGAAAAGCAATTAAAAAACACTTTCTATGTGTTAAACACTAGAAATACAAAAAGAAAAGCAAGATGGCCCTTACTCTCAAGGGAGAGATGACCTATTGGGCCCATGCTGACAAAAATCACATCTCTAAAGTATTTAAAGTACCACATCTCTAAAGTATTTAAACAACAGCAGTATCCTTATCTTATATCCTTATACTTTTCTTTAAAAGTTTGCTACATTCAAATTTGCTGAACCTCCGATTAGTCCCACCAACCTTTGTCAAAGCAAAAGGCACCAGGCAAGTTCATCACCCAGTGACCTGGAACTCTCTGCCTTCTTTCTTTGCACGAGATAGCATTCTTTAAGTCAAAAGTGGAACTTTATTATTCAAATACTTAAAGGTGTCCTTTGCATTAAACATTCCTATAAATCAGGTCTCTCCATTAGGAGAAAACTGCTGTTCCTTGCCCGGGCATCATTAATGAAAGGTAGAATAGGTGAGGGGGAATCTATCTTGTTACACTTTATAGCCAGCCATCTTTTATCTTGATAACTTCTTAAAGGGAAATGCAATCCATTTTTTTTAAAAAGGTCTTCAGAGAGGAAAGGATTAGGAGGACCCACTTAGTGACCACATTCTGTGAAGAAAAAGGAAATGCTCCTTTGTTGTTTTCACCAGGGTCACTGTGGGAGGTACAGATGGCTAGAAGCTATTTCCAGCAAGCCAACCCCAAATGGCACTCACCATTGAGGCTGCCCCATGTTATTCTCACTTTAGCTTCCTCTGATCTCCAATAGTAGATAATTATCTTCCCCCCTCCAGACCTCATTATTTGTACCTTGTCTACACTTTCTAGAGTCTTACAATCATAGAAGGTTAGAGCTGGGAAAGGTCTTAGAACATACTGGCAACATTGGGATGTCCTTAACAGCAGTGCTGGAACAAAGAATGTCAGGGCTAGAAGGGATTTGAGAACAGAGAAATGTGAGATCTGGGAGAATCCTCTGAAATACAAAACTATAAGAGCTAGAAGGGGCCTAAGAACAAAGAATATAAAAACTATAAATGGTGAACAGAAAATGTCAGAACTAGAAGGGACCTGAGGAAATGGAATATCAAGAGCTGAGCGGGGCCTTAGAATATCAGAACATAAAAGTTGGAAGACTTCTGAGAAAATGGAATGGCAGAACTGGGAGATATCAGAGAATGCAGAAGGTCAGAGACAGAAGAGCCCTTAACACATAGATACTTATTATAGTCTATGATGTATGAAGGTGCTCCTTCCTGCCAGGAAAATGGTGGAGGACTATAGGAATGGAATGTGTCATAAAGTCTCAAAAGTAATAAGCTAGGGTTCAAAGGAAGATAAAATACACTAGGAAGCTTGTTGTCCATTCATTTCATTTGTGTCTGCTCTTCATGGCCACGTTTGGAGTTTTCTCTGGCAAAGATATTGGAATGGCTTGCCATTTCCTTATCCAACTCATTTGATAGATGAGGAAACTGAGTCAATCAAAAGTTGACTTACCCAAGGTCACATAGCCTGGCACTCTATTAATTGCCCCACACTAGGAAAGGACTGTGGTTAAAACCAAAAGAGATCAATAATGCTGGAAGACCACTTGGTCACCAGGTTACACTGGAGATTCCTTTCATGTTGGACTAAATGGTTTTGTGGCCTCTTTTATTATTCCATGAATAATAAAAATAAATAAATAAGTCATAATTGTATGTTAGAGTTGTTTATGTTTATGCCTTATCTTCCAGCCACTATAGAGGAATAGCTCCTTCTAGTCAGAGACCTTGTCTTTCCTATAGCTGTATCTCTCCAGTTCGGATCACACAAAAGTTATTTAAGAAATGTTTGTTGAATCAAGTTCCCTTAAAAACAAGCTTCCTCTGCTTAATTTTTCCTGTGAAAGCAGGCTGTTGGCCAAATATGAGAAAAGAAATTTGGCTCCAATAAAGAAAAACAGTGAACATGCTACACAAATCAATTCATTAACATACAAACATTTATGGATCTACTCACTATAAGCCTAATTTTTGCATATTGGTTATTTTAGGAGAGGCAAAAGAAGAATGAAATGGCTTCATTCAAATCCTCAAGAAAATCTTGTTGGGATGACTCAATAATTAAGAGTATTATATAACGTGCTTTAAAGTTTGCAAAGGATTTTACCAATATCTCATTTGAGCTTCTCAACAATTATGTGAAGAAGCTATTTTTACTAGCCCCATTTTACAGATGAGGAAACTGAGGCTATTGAAGGTCAAATGACTTGCCCAGGGTCACACTGTTGGGAAGTCTCTGAGGCTGAATTTCAACTCAGAACTTCCTGATGGCAGGTCCAAAGTTCTACCCACTGTGCCACCTATCTTCCTCATTGAAATCATTGATGGAATGCCAAAGTAGTATCTATAATTAAGTTACATTAAGCCTGGAAGGCATATAGTAAAATCAGTAGTTCAGAGATAAGGCAGGTCTTGTGCTGACTAGGATACTATAGGAAGGTTTCATTATGGAGTCTGATCTCAAAATCCCCCTTATTAATTGTGACCATACATAGCCTGGTCCCTTCATGTCCTTGGCCCTCATTTTCTTTATCTATAAATAGATTAGATGGCATTGGACTTGCCGTCAGGAAGACCTGAGTTCAAATCTTATTTAAGGCACTTACTAACTGTGTGACCCTATAGTCACTTAGCTAGTCACTCAACTCTAAAAGGGGAATAATAACAGCACCTGCCTCCCAGAATTGTTGTGAGGATCAAATGATGTTGTCACTTGTCCTTCAGTCTCAAAGAACACCATAACATGGGGAGAATGATGCCATGACAAGCATCTGAACTGAATTTGGGTGGTGGCTGCTGTGCTAAGTCACCAGTCTCACTTTCTCCTCCAGAGCATCTGGATCTAATAGTTAGATATGGGTCAGGATGACTGGAGATGGTTGGATTCGAAGTAATCAGGGTTAGGTGACTTGCCCAAGGTCACACAATTGGTACATGTCAAGTGTCTGAGGCTCAGGTCCTCTTGACTCCAGGGTCAGTGCTTTAACCACTGTGCAACCTAGCTGTACCAATCAAATGGGAGGATCAAATGAGACAATAATTGTAAGGTGCTTAGCACAGTTCTTGACTTCATTAATCATGATATAAATAAATGTTAGTAATTATCATCAGCATCATTATTGTTTCAATTCTAGATCAATGATTCTATAATCTTACAAATATAAAGAGAAACATACAGACCTACATATATTCATAAATAAACATATAGATAAACATAATAGATAAACTGAGGGTGTGTTGTCAGTCTGAGGGTGGTTGTCAGTCAACAAACATTCATCAAACACTTATTAGGTACCAGTCATTATGTTAAGCACTGAGGATATAAAGAAAACCAAAAATAAAGCCCTTCCCCTCAAGGAATTCACAGTCCAATTCAAGAGACAACATGCAAGCAACCGTGTACATTTGTGATAGACCCAAGGTCATTTGGAGGTCAATTAGCTGAATTGATTGGTTAACTCACAATCCTGGACAGATGTATAACTGAATAGTTTACAGGACACAAATAGACATGGATAGCAACATGGACATATATACCAACATGGTGTGGACAGACAAACAGACACTGCAGAAATGTAGGCACAAACATAGGAGTGAAAAGATAGATGGGGAAACACTTTAGCCCCCCTACACACATACATACAAAGAGGAACTTTTCTTCTACGGGTATAAATCCTTTGTGCTAAAGAGTGTTATAAAACACTCAGATCTGAGAGTAAGAAAAAAAAAAGGTATTTATCACCAAGAAATGAAAATTTTTTCCAGGGATGAAACTTAGCAATAGAGGCCTGAGGGATCCCTCCCCTTGCCTTTTCCAGTTTGCACTGTATATACCAAGTGTTCAAACCCATTACATTTTGGATGTTACGTACCTTGACAGTGACAAGAAGAAGGACAGTGAATCTGTAGGTTGAAATGACACTTGCCTCCCATGCATTAGCTGAGCACTCTCTTGAGACACAGAATGTTTGGTTGGATGTCCAAATGCAAGATCAGAGTCCAGAGATTTGCTGAGATCAGTTTTCTAACAGCAGGTTCTGAACAAGAATCTCAGAGACATGGAATGTCTGAGAGTTCAGAATATCAGAGTTGAGAAGAGCCTGAAAATGATACCAGAATTGGGAGGGCCTTGGAAAACAGGGGATGTCAAGAGTAGGGAGGTCTCTTAGAAAAGGAAATGTCAGAGTTGGGAGGGACCTGAGAACATGGATTATCAAATTTTTGGACAAATTTATTGGATTTACAACCCCAAAAGTAGCTTAGAAATCATTTGGTTCAAGGGTTCTTTACCTGGGGGGGGGTCTAAACTTATTTTAAGAATATTTTGAGGGGTGGCTAGGTTGCACAGTGGATAGAGCACTGGCCCTGGAGTCAGGAGGACCTGAGTTCAAATCCAGCCTTGGACACTAAATAATTACCTAGCTGTGTGGCCTTGGGCAAGTCACTTAACCCCATTTTCCTTGCAAAAAGCTTTAAAAAAAAAAAAGAATATTTTGACAAACTAAATTTCAATACACTTGGATAGTTTTATTATCCTGTGTATTTTATACATTTAAACCACTGATTCTGAGTAGGATTTCCTAAACTTCACTGATGATGTCTATCCTTCATTCTTGAAGAGGACCATGACATGGGGAGGTGATGTTATGAATGAATTGGAGGGGCTATACTAAGTCACCAGTCTCACTTTCTCCCCTGGAGTCATCTGGGTCCAGTGGTCAGATATGAATTGGGATGACTGTATGGTCCTGGGTGTGAAGCAACCATGGTAAAGTGACTTGCCCAAGGTCACACAGTTGGTAAGGGTCAAGTGTCTGAAGCTGGACTTGAACCCCCATTCTCCTGACTCCAAGACCAGTGCTTTATCCACTGCACCAGCTAATTGCACCAAACTTCAATCACTGGTGAAGGCGTCTACAACATATAACACACACACAAACACACACACACACATACACACACAAACACATACACATTCAAAGTTTCTGTTTTCTTTACTGGCAGAATCCAGACTAGAACCCAGTTCCACCACTCCCCCAGCTAGGTGTATTTAAGTACAATAAGAAGGTTTATATATAGGCATAGCTCTGCTGGTTTCCTTAGCAACAGTTTTACAGTTCCCCACCCCCACCCCCCAAATCCCTTACCATAGGACACTGTATTTTTAAAATAACATTCAAGCAGAAAATGAAGCAGGATTTTGTAATTTTTTTAAATGAGAGATTTAAAGTAATTTCACAAGGGGAAAGAGTTCAAGGCTTCAGACTGAGACAATAAGAGTTTTTTGCTGGATTTGTCTTGTAAAATGCTTATTATACCTCTACTCATCCCCTGCCTCCCGCTCTGCTAACAAAAATCCAGATCCATAACATGTCAAGGGCATCATTCTGTGAGGCCATTTAATGGCATCCTATCAAACCCCAATATGGAAAGTGTTTGGTCTCTATAAAAGTGATGAAGAAGAGAATGATGTTGATGGTGATGATGGTGATACGCATTTATCTTAAGGTTTACAAGACAATTTATATATAATATTGCTTTAGATATTCACAATAGCCTTGCAAAATAGAAGCTTTCATTATTTCCATTTTAAAGATGAGGAAAACTGAGGCTTGGAGAGGTACTATAACCAATCTGCGGTCCTTGGTTGCTTGTCAGCCTTTGTTCTCAAAGAGGATCAAAATGATATCACTGTGTTAGAATCAAGTTACAATATGTCTGATCAGACCAATATAACTTCAAAATACTCTACCACAGGACAAATAATTCATGTGAATATTGAAGTGGATCCTCTACATTTATGCATCTCACATTTCTTCTGAGCTCCTTCAATTCTGCTTTGCTCATAGAGCACAGTGCCTTCTTTGATAAGGGCATGCCATGCTGGGAGTCCTATGACAGTGTCTACCCTGTCATTTAACTCTAAAGTTAAGAGAGACCTTGAGAATGTCATCGTATTGCTTTGTCTGACCACCATGTGAGTACTTGTCTTGTGTGAGTTCTCTATAAAATAGTCTTTTAAGTAAATATAATTTTGGCTTCCAGATAACATGGTCAACCCTTCAGAATTGTGCTCTCTGAGTAGAATTTGAATGATTGGCACTTTAGTTAAAGTCAGTGACTGCCAACCATAAGAGGACTTGCCCTGTGAGAGTTCTCAACAAAATATTCTTGTTTGTAAGAGATTTTCTGACATTCAAACAACATGGACAGTCAATTGAAGTTGTGCTCTCTATAGTAGAGTTTGGATGCTTGGCAGTTTAGCTCAATAAAAGACCCCAATGTCTGCTATCTTCTCCTGCCAGGTGAACTTCAGAATCTTTCTAAGACAATTGAAATGAAAGAGATTCAGTTTCCTGGCATGTCTCTGGTTTCACAGGCATACAACAATGAGGTCAGCACAGGATCTGTAGACCACCTTTGGTAATCAGTCTAATATCTCCTCTCTCTCCCACTTCCTTTTGTAACCTCTCAAACACTGAGCTAACTCTGGCCATTGTCAACCTCATTATCAATGTGTACACCCCTGAAAAGTACACTGCCAAGATAAGCAAACTTATCTACAATATTCAAAATATTTCCATTTGCTGTAACAATAATTCTACATAAGGATGGTGTGGTACTGGCTAATGGAGCATCTTTGTTTTCTTAGTGTTAATTGTTAGGCCAAAATTAGTGCAAATAGCAAAGAATTGATCCATGCTTTGTTATATCTCAGTTTCAGAGGCTTCATTGAGTGCACAGTCATCTGCAAACTAAAAACCATGCACCAACACTCCCTCTACTTTAGTCTTGGCTTGTAGCCATTTCAAGTTGAATAATTTACCATCAGTGCAGTAGTTGACTTTGATGCTGTGTTTGTCCTCTTTGAAGGTATTTGACAACATGGCTGAAAACATCATGCTAAAAAGCATGAGAGCAAGAACACAACTTTCTTTTCACTCCATTGGTAACTAGGAAAGCATGAGAGAGCATTTGCATTATTCAGATTCTAAGAAAGATTGCTGTCATAAATTGATGTACAATATTGATGAAAATCCTCTGGATAACCAAATTTTGACATAATTTTCCCTCAGCCCTCACAATATTGTGTATATACTCCTGTCATTTCTCCTAGAATTATTGTACAGAAAACACCATTTTGACCATTCCTTGGCCCTTTCTGAAGCCACACTCACTCTCAGGTAAAGTGTCATCTTCTAGTTGAAGGATCAGTTTATTAAGGAAGACTAGCAAGAATCTTACCAGCAATGCTTAAAAGACTGATATTTCCTTTTCTACTCCCCACCATGATTGTCACAGGACAATCTGTTTTCCTCCACCTTTATAGAGATGGACAATTTTTAGACTACTAAGGGAATATTCTTCTCTTGTCATATAACCTGGAAAATTTAAGTCAGCTATTTTATGAGCAGTAGATTCCCAACCTTATAAATCTTAACTTCAATAGAATAAGCACCAGGCACTCTGCCACAGGAGAGGTGCATAATGGAATTCAAAATCTCTTCTTTAGTTGGAAATTTGTCTGGAGAAGGATTGACTTCAACCTGAGGTAAATGACCAATGGTTTCAGCACTGATAAATATGTTGAGAGCACTATGGAAGTATTTAACCCATCTCTTCAGGATCATGTCCTTATCACAAATCAATGTGGCTCCATCAGCACTGAGATGTACCATATGTCTTTAGCTTATAAATCACCTTCAGGGCATCATAAAAGATCTTTGGATTGTTACTATCAGCATAAAACTGAATTTCATCTGCCTTTTTACTGAGCCAAGAATCCTGAATCTTTTCATTTCACTTGTACTTGTCCTTTGGAATTAAATCCTGCCTTCTTAGGGATGAAAGAATTAACCTGCTGGTAAACCCCTATGGAGTTCTCATGTTTCACTTAGCAGTTTCTGAATTTCCCCATCATTTTCATCAAACCAATCTGGATGTTTGCAAGTGTTCTGCCCAAATGAGTGAATGTGGTGTTATACACCAAATTTCTGAAAGCTACCTGCTCCTTTTCTGTTCCACTGTCGCCAATCATTATTGGCTCAACTTTCACTCCAAGAAAGTAACAAACTGTTCCTGCTCAGAGTAGCATTCTAATCTGTTGGTGTTAAATCTTCTTATAGTCATCTTCCCTTAGTTAGCTTGGAGATGTCTATGATCAAACAAACATTGCCTTGGTTCCTCTCATATCCTACCTGTCTCTTTTCCTTACAATAACATAGTTATTAAATGCCAATATTTTCTGCAAGGATGCATCCATAAAATTTTATTGTGTTTAGATAAATTGAAGACAGGTTTGGTGATGAAAAGGTCATGAGATGCAAAAGTCTTTAGGAGTATATGACCATTTTTTGCTGCTTCCAATTCCATTCCTGGAATTGGATAGTCTAAGTCTGATAGTCTAAGTCTACTGATAGTCTAATAGTCTGATAGTCTAAGTCTACTCTAGCATTAAAGTCACCCAAATTATCAACTTGTCCTCTCTTGGCACATTGATGATAAGGGTCTCTCAGTCTTCACAGAGTGTTTCTTTGTCTTCACCAGGGTTCATTAGGTAGGAGAATAGACACTGATGATGGTGGCATAGCATTTTCCTGCAGGTGGAAATCACATTGTCTACTCATCTTGATAGGCATGAAAACTTATTGACTAAATTAGTTTTGATTGCAAAACCTACACAAGCTTTACACTGTCTTTCTTCAGGATGGCCACTTAGGAAAAACATGTATCCATCTCCATTTTTGGTAAGCTACCCTTTTAGTTACAAACCTTGTGTCACTCAGGGCTATTTGGATTCTCTCATAAGAAGAGCAGTTTGTCTTTGACTTTGTGGTGTTTAGAAGTGCATGAACATTCCATGTACTGATGGTGAGAGGAATCATCTTTGAAGAAGTTTTTGTTTACATTTTTTTCTACCACAGGGTGAGATGCCTGCCTATATCAGTAATCAGACCAGATTGGATAAGCAGACAATTTTTAAGGCACCTTTTCTAGTCCCTTGCTCACAACAAGAGGTGAATAGTGAAATCCTTAAAAGGTTGCCCAGACACCCAGGGGGCTGCCAAATCCCTCTGCTGCTTCCAGTGAGAAGACAGTCTTATGACCTGGGATGCTTGTGTGCAGGTTTTTGACTATAGCTCCCCATGTATCCACACCTAGTGCTTCATCACTTGCCTGTTGTCACAGGACTTTGAGAAAGGTAAATATAGTAAGATGGCATGGATGAGGTCTTTTGATTAATGTATAAATTGGATTTAAGAGAGGCAGAGTTGCACAAAGTCATTGGCCTCACACTCTCTTTCAGAGTAGTCATGGTCCAGTAGCAGAACAGAGTCAAGATGACTGGTAATAACTTTTGCAGCAGATGACCTTGGCATTGTTGATGTCTAACCATGCTCTAGGGACTCCACAGCACTGGTTTCAGTTGCTTTTCTGGCCATTAGAACAAATTGTTCTCATCCACCCATTCTACCAGGGCAAGTCTTCACATGTTTGGGGTAGGCACTCCTGTAATTCACCAATGGGTTTGAGACCCCTTGTTTACCTTGATTTAGCCCATCTACTGAAATAGCTTACAAGGATGTCGTCAATATATATGCTATGGCATCTTGAACCAGAGGATCAGGTAGACAAAAATGATAGAAAGCAACCCTCACGCTAGAGGCACTAGTCTTCCTTCATCACACTTTTGGGTTTAAGTAGTAAGTGTCTGAGGTCATATTTGAACTCAGGTCCTCCTGACTCCAGGGCATAACTCTAGCCACTATAGTGACATCTAGTTGCCTGTGTCCAATACAGTTAACCTGACCTTGTGTCACTTTGATATTATGTTGTTATAACCCAGCTAACAGTTCATGGGAGATTTGAAGTCCTAAAAGATAAGGTTAATTTCCCTTGGCCTCAGTTTCCTCATCCATAGAATGAGAAGGTGGGACTAAATGACCTTCAAAGTCCCTTCAAATTCTAAATCTACATTACTCAATACCACAGGTCAAAATCTAAACAAATCTTTCAGTCCCCTACACCACCTGAGGTGGGGGGGGGGAGCCTTCCTCTGGTTGGACATTTGCTTCTCAAAATATATCACAATGAAAAGATGACAGGATCAAGGACCTGAGTTCCCTTTCCAGCTATGCCAACTACCTACTAACAACCCTGGGCAAGTCATTGTGTCTCTGGACTTCCTTCCACAATAAAGGGGAGACTTATAAACTCAATGAATAAGGTCCTTTAGGCTCTAAATTTCTGACCCTATAGTCTACTATGTCCATCTACCAGTTCTTCGCCCTAGCAAGAGGAGGATTCAAGCCAAGCCCTGAGGAAGTAAAAAGCAGCAGAAGAATGGATCTGATAGTCTGGCACCCCCCTACATTATTGATGTTGTTGCTCAGTCTTTGCTCAGTCACATACTACTTTTGTGAACACATTTGGAATTTTCTTGGCAAAGATATTGAAGTAACTTGCCTTTTCCTTCTCTAGCTCTTTGACAAATGAGGAAACTGAGGCAAACAAAGTTGCTTACCTAGGGTGACACAGCTACTATGTGTCTGCCAACTCAGATCTTCTTGTGACAACCAGATACCCTCCCAAATTTCTGTTGACTTTGTAGTATTACTTTATCCGTGTTTGAGTTATTACAAAGTCTATGGCTTTCTGTCTTTATATCTTTAGTTATTAGCACTGTGGCTGACACACAGGAGGTACTTAATTAATTCATTATTGGATAAGACCATGACATCAGGGAGGTGATGCCATGATGCTCATGTGAATTAGATTTGAGTGAAGGGGTGCTATGCTAAGTTATCGGTCTTCCTTTCCCCTCCAGAGTCATCTGGTCAACTGACCAGATATGGATCAGGATGACTGGAGATAGCCCTGGATGTGAGGCAATCAGGGTTAAGTGACTTGCCCAAAGTCAAATAACTAGTGTCAAGAATCTGAGGCCACATTTGAACTCAGGTCCTCTTGACTCCAGGACTGAGATGCCACCCACTGCACCTCCTAGCTGCCCCCTAGATATTTTAAATGTCTGTTGACTAATCAATTGATTGTTGGAGATAGGGTATTAGAATCTATTTCAAGTTCTGTTCTTTTCTATTGACTAGGAGACATTGGAGAAGTCAGTTAACTTCTCTAATGTTGTTCTGTTTTTCTGCTGCCATAGGGGGACAATGATACTTTCCCTGAAATAAAATGATGGGATCAAATTCAAGGATGCATTGGAGCTAGCAACTAGCAAGAAAGAGCTGATAGTTAAATAATTCTTGAATGAGCTGTTATAAAAACCCCTCTGAAGAGTTCAAAGTAATGTAAGATTGGTAGGGGAAGAGGTTGTCCTTTTTTGTTTTCCTCTACCAAAGAGCTATCTTGGCAAAACAGCATACCATTTAAAACAGCCCAAATGAGTTGGGCATCTAAATATCATTGTACCTGACTAGTTAATGCTCCCATCCCCATTGCAGGAGACAGGATTTCCTCAAGAAAGCTTCCAGAGGTAGACAAAGGTATAAAAGAACATGTAAAGGAAAGGACTGAAGAAATATCATCCCCACTTCCATTCCCTTCTTTCCAAGTCAACCACATCTGTCTCCTTGGAAGGGGACATAGTCAGGGCCCTTAGTAAAAGGAGCAAGAAGCAGAGATCTGGAATGATTTTCCCAAAGTCACACATGTAGGAGAAGGTTCCCATACCCACTCTACCACATTTTCCATTGTACTCCAGTACATGGACAAGGATTAAGACTCATCATGATCAATGATTTAGAACTTGGAGAGGTCCTTAAGAATTCAGCTAATTCAGGAGTTCTTAATCTTATGTGAGCCATGGATTCACACACACACACACACACACACACACACACACACACACACACACAAAACACAAATACACATAACACACACACAACCCTTGGGCAGTTTTTCTTATGAGTCCTAGGAATTCTGTCTCAGAATCATGTTTCTAAATGTATAAAAATATAGAATTACAAAGGAAACCAATTACCCTGAAATATGATTAGTAAAACATTTCCTTTTTTAACCATAATATTATTTTTATTAGAGACTTTATATTTTCCCCAGAAGATATAAAATCTTCCTAGAGAAAATATAAAAACTTGTTGAATTCAATCTGTTTAAGGACAGTGTGGGCAAGATAAAAGCAAATTCACTTACTCATTCTCTCTTACAACAAAGGAATATAAAAGTATTTTAGGATAGGTACAACATTGATGTGGAAAGTAATTACAAAGTGGTAAACAATTCTAGTCCAACCACCTCATTGTACAGAATATATTGACTTCTTCAAGACCATAAAGGAGCCTGAATTCAAGCTCAAGTCTTCTGTCAGCACTTTTCCATGCTGTATCCTAAGGAACTAGTCTACAGAAAAAAAAAAATATATATATATATATGTTTCTATTTATATTTACATTTATATTTGTATATACATAAAGATATATGTTTGTATGTTTATGCAGATATGTATGTATACCTATTATTAATTTTTCTTTAAAGTCAATAAGCTCCCAAATTAAGACTTAGTTCAAAAAAATAAAATAAATTTTAAAAATTTAAAGGAAGACTTGGTTCAGTACACAAAGCACTGGGCAAGAAAACAACAAGGCCCCCAAGAAAGTTATATTCTACTGCAATTTTTTTGCTGCAAATTTTTTTTTAGTTTCTGCAAGGCAATGGGGTTAAGTGGCTTCCCAAGGCTAAACAGCTCGGTCATTTTTAAGTGTTTGAGGGTGGATTTGAACTCAGGGACTCCTGACTCCAGGGCCGGTGCTCTATGCACTGTGCCACCTATCCTCCCCTTTGCTGCAATTTTTAACTGATTTAGGAAGAGACTTTTGATAGACTGAATCTCACTGAGAAGTGCAAATATAGGTTTAAAAAATATCTGTTTCATTTAAGAACCTGAGACACTCTGGGACCTTGAGGGAAGCTGACGTGTTAGCTTCCCGCCTTCAGTGTCAATCTGTCTCTACCCCAGTCACATGCATCGTTTACTTCTACAGATGTTTGGACATTATACAAGTCATTTTGCCTCTCTAGGCTGCATCCTACCTTTTTCTGTAAAAGGAAAGCGTTTGACTAAAGGGATCTTCCAACTTCAAAGGAGCCCTAGGACACACCTCACGACATAAAACATGGTAAATGCTTGCCAAACCTTTGTTGATTGATTGTGGGGGGCAGGAGAGGAGAACCAAAAAAATAAGGCTGTGGAACCTAAAGGACAAAAGGTGTCTAAATGAAGACATTCGACTTCCTTATTCTCTTCCTATTTGGGCTTCTAGGGGCTCTCTTTTCTGGGGCCAGATGCAAGAAGAAAGGGGTCAGCACTGGGATTCTAGTTGCAGAAACAGGTACCACCAAGCCAGGGGAAACAACTTGACAGTGAGAACAGACAAAATAAACGTCGAAGTAAAACTTGATGTGTCAGAATGGGACCCAGTCCACCCCCAACTTTTGCATCCCAACATTTAGTGGATTCTCAACATGCTTAATAAAAACAGGTTTAATAAAGTAGCTCCTATCTCCACCCCCCCAAAAAAAAGTCTCCACTAACTAAAAGTATTTAGTTGAACTTCAGACCAACAACAGAAAAAAGAAAAGGGAGAAAATCTTCCCTAGCAGAGGCCCTGCCTATAGGCTATTTAAAACCATGGTAGCAGAAGCACAGATGGTTTGTGTATCTCTGAGGGGAAAAAATAAACACAGAGGGGTAAGGAAAAGCCCAGGAGCTGCAGGGAGCTATGCCAGGGCTGAGATACGAGCTAAGCTCTCACCCAAAAAAAAGCCAAAATTGTCTGAAAATTTATTTTTTACTGCGCGAGCTACAAATAAGAAATCAAAAGGGCGATGTCACAGCATAAAGAATGGCCAGTCAACAAAAGGCCTATTTTCTTTTTGTAAAGAAATCTTTAGCTCTGTCTTCCTCTCAGACTGTGGAAAGCAGACCCTCCTGCAGGGCTATCACACACACACACACACACACACACACACACACACACACACACACACACACACAAACAGCCTAATCTAGAGGCAGCTGTGATGCAGAGGAAAGAATATTCAACTTAGAATCAGGAGAGATGTGAATCTAATCTTAAATAAAGCTGAGCTATGTGACCTTGAGAAAGTCATTCAACCTCTCTGATTTTCAGTTTCCTTATTTGAATATATTATATAAACATGAATTTTGACCCGAATGGGATGAATCTAGTCTTTCCTCATTTTACAGATAAGGAAACTGAGGTACAGGGAGGTCAAATGACTTGTCCAGGGTTACAGAGCTACTAAGGGTCTGAGGCTACATTTGAACTCAGATCTCCCTGATTCTATATTCAGTGCCCTATCTATAATACTCCATTTGTCTCACAAATTCATTGTATAACCCAGAGCAATCTCCCTTCTCCTTTCTGAATCAATTCCTTTTTCTGTAAAAGTAAAGTTGAGAGATGTTAAACTAACTGACCCCTAAGATCCTTTCACAAACATTTTGTTTGACTCTCAGTACTTACTGACAAGATCTTGCAAATGGTAAACACAATGCTGGTTTGGGGGTTGACAAACCTTTGAGCTCTTGCCTCAGTTTCTCCACTTCTCATACTAGGTTAAGACCATTCCCCCACACATACTCCAGTTTAGCATCTAAAGAATGAGAATCTTAAGGAAATCCTGTGATACAGTGGGATGATGCTAGATTGGGGGTCTCAGGGCCTGGATTTGAAAGGAACCCCCAATTTTATTGACTCCATGAGACTGGGGAAGTCACTGAACCTTTGCAGATCACAATGTTTTTCTCTCTAAAACAGAGAAATGCTTTCAATGCCCTCTAGGATTCCTTCTCTGTCAGGTGGGCAGTGATACCTAGGACAAAGATACCTCTCATCCTACAAGAGAAACAGATGCAAAAGGGGACTTGGTTAAGTTGGATGAAACCTGAGGCAAAAGTCTAGGGAAAGGGCAGCTAGGTGGCGCAATGGATAGAGCACTGGCCCTGGAGTCAGGAGGACCTGAGTTCAAATGTGGCCTCAGACACTTAATAATGACCTAGTGGTGTAGCCTTGGGCAAGCCACTTAACCCATTGCCTTGCAAAAAAAAAACTAAAAAAAAAAGTCTAGGGGAAGAATTTAGACCAACTTATCCTTCTTTTGCCTTTTATCTTCCTTCAATTCATCTTTCCTTGTTTGATTCTCCAGATGTTTCTTCCATGTTTTAATATGTTGCCCTCATCCCCCTTTGGTGAGGTCCCTAAGTGCCTCCCTACATATGGCATCATTTTCCACATGTGTTCCCTTAAATGACCGTCTGTATCCTTGTCAACACCTTCTTGTCTCCAGTTAACAGTCAGTTCTGCTCTTAACCCTGTAGTCTAAGATACCCAGCTTTCAGCTTTCCTCTACTGAAGGTATCTAGTGCTGAAATACTCCTCCCCAGGACTCTTTTCAACAGAGATATGTGATTCCATTCCACAACATTTAATTCAATTAAAGCATCTTTACATGGAGTTCATGTAAATAAATGGATGCACACATGTATTTCTATGTACACATGTGCATATTTATGCATATATGCACATATATTTGTATATATATTTATTTTTTAAACAGCAAGGGTTGCAGGTCACGAGTTAAGAACCGATGATCTAAATAAGTGCTTGTTGCATAATTGCATAAATGTGTTAAGGGTAGTCTAAGATATATTTTGCAGCTAAAGCCCTTCAGAAGAGGAAAGTGGGAAGCTAGATGTCATAGGGAGGTAATTTAAAGAAAGGGGGAAGAGAGAGAGAGAGAGAGAGAGAGAGCGTTAGGTGGTGCAGTGAACAGAGCACTGCCTTGAAGTCAGGAGTGTCTGAGTTCAAATGTGACCTCAAATACTTAATAATTGCCTAGCTGGATGACTTTGGCCAAGTCACTCTTAACCTCATTGCCTTAAATTAATAAAACAAAAATTTTTAAAGAGATAGAGATAGGTAGATTCCAAGACAATGATAGAGGCATTTTACATATATACATATATATATATATATATAGAGAGAGAGAGAGAGAGAGAGAGACATATATATGTGTGTGTGTATATATATATATATATATATACAGAGAGAGACAAAGAAAGAGGCAGAGGCAGAGACAGAGACAGAGACAGAAAAAGAGAGAGAGAGAGAGAGAGAGAGAGAGAGAGAGAGAGAGAGAATCCAGTGAATAGGACACTGGGCTTAGTCAGGAAGCCTCATTTTCTTGAATTCAAATCTGACCTCAGACACTTACTGTGTGACCCTGGGCAAGTGATTTAATCCCATTTGCCACACTTTGCTCATCTGTGAGAGCTGGAGAAGGAAGTGGCAGACTCCAAAATCTTAGCCAAGAAAACCCCAAATGTTGTCATGAAAGTTAAAAACAACAATAATAGATAAAGAACTGGTTTCCTCTGAAACCTTATGAATTTTATATTAGTTTTTGGAAAACATGATTCTGAAAAGGGGCCCATAGACTTTCTTAGGGTCAGAGGGGCCCAGGTCACACAAAAGTTTAAGAACCTTTAAGGGTGCCTGAATACAGAGGGGGAAAAATGAAAAATAGTCCCTGGTCTCTATGGGTATCCAGTCTAGAGGGAGGATAGAACCCATAGGGGATTGGGATAGGAGCTGAGATTTCATGGCTATAGCAAGCTCTAGGGAAGGAGTTTTCTCTTTCCATGCAGGGTGGCAGCATTCTCTATAACTTGAAAGTTTTAGAAAGTTGCTGTAGGGAAGCATATTCCAGGTTTAAGGGAGAAAATTGCATATTGCTCTATTTTTCTATCGTGCTACTTCATTAAATGTCCTTGCATTGAATGAACCATGCTGTCTAGCTTTTACTAATATAAGAGACATATTGGTGGGGGCTCATGAGCTATTGCTTTGAATAACCAAGTACTTTGAATCTGAGGAAACTTGGAAGGAAGTTGGATTTGAGTTAAATGTATCCCCAAGTGTTGCATTTCTCTCTTGGTTTTTCTCATTTTCTTCTCCATATCTCTCTCTCTCTCTCTCTCTCTCTCTCTCTCTCTCTCTCTCTCTCTCTCTCTCTCTCTCTCTCTCTCTCTCTCTCTCTCCCCTTCCCTCCCTCCCTTATGATTTTTCATCTTCCCCATGAACATCTGTCTCTCTCCATTTTGAACCACAACTCTGCATATCTTTCTGTCTCTGCCTCTATATTCATTACCTGAGCATACATCTCTGTCCTTCTCTTCATCAATCAATCACTAAGTGTTTATTGAGCATCTACTGTGCCCAATACTATACTTAGGAATAAGGATATAAGGGGGAGAGTGGGTAGAATCCCTTTCTCTATTGGGATAAGCAATATACATATACTTGGTATGTAAAAGACATGCAAATCAAATCTACAGTAAAACTGGAGAAGAAGTTCCCCCTAGGGAAACCAGGTAAGACTTCTCCTAGGAGGTGGTGTCTTAAAGGAAAGCAAGATTCCAAGAGGTAAAACCTGCACCATGGAAGGGCATTCCAGGAAGGGGACACAGTCAGTACAAAGATTGGGAAATGGGGCTTCATGGGTGAGGAACAGTAAATGGCCATTGTTCAGTACATGAAAGAATATGTAAAAAAACTTTAATGGTCTTCATTTCCACTCGCCTCCATCCTCATGTCCATCTCCATCTCTCTCTCTTCAATTTCCTCTATCTCCAAGTCCTGCTCTTTCTGTCTCTCTCCTCACATCCCTTCTTCCTTGTTTCTGTCTGTCTTTCTTTTTCAGCCTTCCTCCATCTCTACTTACCTTAAATAAATCTCCCCTTCCACTGAATAAAGGATGCCATCCTCTTATGTGACTGTGTCTCTATGCCTGTATTTTCCTCTCTTTGCTTTCCTCCTTTCTTTTCTCTTTTCTTGATTACCAATAGTGATAACTCTGAAATATTCCCGAATTCTGCTGAATCACATATAGGCTTACTTTTTTCATCGTTTTCACCCAACGATGTTGCTTTTTTCCCCTCTTTTGAATACACAGAGCACCTTCTGTTCAAGTCGCTCAAGGGCCTTGGATAGCAAAACAAAATATTTTAAGTTTTTAATGAGTACAATTCAACTCATCTCCCTTTAAAGTTCCGTGAGCTTTATTAATCACAAAGACACAGGGAACCAATATGTTGCATTGAAATTTTCATCAGTTAACCCGGAAATACTTCAAGGCACTAACTCCTATTGGCAAATAACCAACAAAAAGAGATCATATTCACCAGCAAGAAGGGTAAAGGAGAAAATTTTTAAAAAATGCAAATATAGAAATGAAAAAAGCAAAAGCAGAAAGTCAATATATCAAGAAGCACCCAGCAATCCCTTGAGAGTGTGACTATGTCCATTTCTTTGGAGTGATCTTTGTGTTTCCCTAAGAGATAAATAAGCATATTTCTCATTGGCAGCAATGTTTTATCTTATATGCTTGAAGCAAGGCAATGCCGAACACAAATCGGAGTTTCAAAAATGTCCCCATGGCAAGGTTTTCTGTGACTGGGAAGCCAAGGTAAGCAACCTGGAGCTTTGTGCTGACAAAAAGGGTATGTTCCAACCCCCCCCCAAAAAAAATCCCAAGGAATGGTCCAAAGTCTATGCATTGCTACCCTCTCTGTTCTGTTCAGGGGTTGTCCTTGGCAGCATCTCCACACAACTGCTGCCATCTGCCGGTTCACAATAAAATGGGGGAGTGGACTCTAAGGGAGGGGGTGACTCATACACTTCAACATTAATTTTTTTGTTTGTGTGGTGCCAGCAGCTGATGTTCCAAAAAAGACCAAAAATTAGACTCCCCGGCTTTCTTCCCAACCTCTCACAATGACCACAATGCCACCCGTTTTCAGAGACCCTGCATTCGGGATAATAGGGCATCTGCATAGGCATCAAAAGAAATGGCACCCAAGCCAGGGTTCTGAAATGTTATTTTTTTTTCTTTAATCCTGAAAAACGGATTCTCCTTGAAAGCTCCATTCAGTCTCACAGAGCTCATGCAAAGGCGAACAAAACGTAAATGCAGCCCGTACAAGCAAAGTCTTCTGCTACATCTGGCCCCATTCCCAGGGCAAGTGATTAGGAGAAACCACAGAAATAGTCATTAACAGAGCAGGGAGCCTCCAAGTGGGGAGTGGAACTGCTAATGGTGTATTAACAAATGCCCTCCCCTACACACATACACACACACACACACACACACACACACACACACACAAAACCTATTTTAAATGAATATCTGCACCCAATGCGATTTGGCAGAGGAGTCCATCCTCCCCCTCCCAACTGGATACCTCTGACTGGGGCAGCTGGCTTTAGCTGTTTTCAAAATATGATGTTCAGTGAAGAGGGAGAAGGAATTGTACTGGCTGGAGCAAAAGGAACCAGTCATCCAGGACACAACTTCCCCAAAAGGAAAAGAACATAATTTGCATCTGGGTAAAAAAGTCTTTCTTGGAAATGAAAGATGGATGAAAACAGGACATGACTCTGAATTTTAAAACACTTTTTGTAAAGTCCCAGAAATAGAAGCAATGTATCCTTAGTCAGGGAAGCAGCATGGAATATGGCCTTAAAGTTAGGAGACCTGGATTAAAGACCCAGTTTGCCAACTGTGTGGTTTCAGGAAAAGAACAGACTTCTCTGATCCTTACAATGTATTGTGAGTTAGAAAGGAAAAAGAACACAGGAACTTTTAGCCGAAAGCAAATATCACAGATTTAAAAGTGGAAAGGACACTTGAAAGTCATCTAATCCAATTTCTTCAATTGTCCAGGTGACAAATATGGAAGCTCATAAAAGGGAAAGGTCACAAGTTCATATTTCAATAGAAAAACCAGGATTTGACCCTAGATCCTCTAAATGTATATCCTGGTCATCATGCTGTCATCACCTCTAAAAAGACCACGTAAAAGATATTAGCAAGGACATGTATGATACAAAGAGAAAGCGAATTAGTCATATCACAAGTGAAAATAATAAACTAATGGAGATCTTCCATAGCATCCTCAATCAATCAGTCAATAATCATTTCTTAAACACCTACAATGGGTTAAGCACCAAGGAGACAATGAAAGAGAACCCTCTTTCATTTCATAGTCTCTGCCCTCCTAAGCTAATGTGAGATGCAGCATGCAAACATCTATGCCCAAATAAGTCTTATATAAGACAAATAGAAGATAAATACAGAGGAAAGGCATCAATATTGAGGGGGGTTGGTAGATTCTTCCAGTCAAACAGGGGCAGGGAACTTCCAGTCCTAAAATCACCTAACAAATCATTTGGTCTTGTGCTGCCAAGGCAACTGCAGGTGGGCCTCTAAAATTAAAAGTTTGACTGAATATAACAGGCTAATTTTTAAGTTGATAATTTTGTATGACCCAGGAATAATATAATAAATATCCAAATGGTCCATGGCAATAAAAAGGCTCCCCAACACTGCTGTAGAATGTGGGATTTTAATTATGAATGGAAGAAAGTCAGAGAAGTCTGAGGTAAAAGACAAAGATGAAAAGGGAAAGTATTCCAGGTATGGGAAAGAGCCAGAAAAAAATTCCCAGGTCTTCTTCTGATGATGTTTGTCCTTTGTTCGCAAAGAAGAGGTGATGCCATAACAAGCACATGAATTGATTGGGGGGGGGGTGCTGTGTGCTAAGTTACCTGCCTCACTTTCTCCTCCAGAGCCATTAGAATCCAGTGGTCATATATGAATCAGGACAACTGGAGATGACCCTGGTTGGGAAGCAATCAGGGTTAAGTGACTTTCCCAAGGTCACATAGTAAGTGTCTGAGGCTGGATTCCAACTCTGGTCCTCCTGATTCCTAGGCCAGTACTCTATACACTACACCACCTAGCTATCCATATCAGTCTTACAATGTCAAGAGCAAAGAAGGTAAGCACATGGGATGGAGTCCCTGTGATGACTTTATAAGGGGACATGGACCTCAATTAAATTGTATGATCAGACATAGGTGGATTGAAATCAGCATCAATAGAGCCAACACCCAATGTAATAAGTATATCAGAGTATTGAAAGATGGACCAAGGCAGTGCTATTTCAATATTGGGGCTCATTACCATCTGCTGATTAGGAACAAGAGACAGGTGAAATGGTCTCCATGTTAAGTCAACCAAGCCACCCCCTCAGACATAAATTTGAAATTTCTGATACATACTGACTCTGTCCCTAAATAAGTCACTTTATTTCTCTGTGTCCTCCCATACCCCAGGGAATATTATAATACTACAAATTAAAAAATAGTTGACTATCTGTATACAAGGAGGGAATTTTCATGCCCAGAATCCTTATGCTGATGAAATCACAAACCCAGATCACTTCTCCACTACTAAAACAAATAGAGTTGGATTTTTATGGGGGGAGGGGAGTTAAAGTGATAATAGACAGTCTTTAGGTATAATTTTTAAAAGAAATGAAAGACTAGAGATATCTGAACATGGGTGATTCAATGAAAGAAACAAGGGATTTGTAATCAGAGGACCAGGATTCAAGTCCCATCTATCATTTATTAATTATCTGACCTTGGACAAGTCACTTAATCTTTCTTGATCTCCGTTTCCCTATCTGTAAAATTAAGGCTTAGATGAACTTGAAAGTCCCTTCGAGCTCTAAATCTATGATCCTATCTACTTTTCCCTTATTCCCCCTTCAGATTAAACTTCTTTTAACCCCACAAAAATAACTTTCAAGAAACTAAACAGCAATCAGCAGGTTTTTCATGAACCTTGGCCTAACCCAATTTATCTCAATTTTAGGCTATGTTATTGTCCTCCGTTGGGCTGTCACTGACACACTAGAGGAAACAAATGGGAGAAAGACTGCTATTATTAACAGATAAAAGACTGTTTTCTCCCTGTTTCACTCCAATATTTAGCTGGGGTGGCATCTGTTGACAGCAAAAGATGGAATCATCATCGCTATAAAATATGCTTTGGTTGCAAGCGTTTAATTATACGACGTTTCCAATTTCAATTTAAGATAAATTCACTTTTTATGTTAAGCAAGTGTTGTTACCAAGAAATCAGAGGTGGGGGGAGAAAAAAATCTCCATCTAGCCAGTATATTACAGAGCTTACTGAAACTCCCAAGACACAGACAAAAAGCCAACAGAATTTAATCAGGGCCGCTCAGCAGGAACCCCCCTAAGTGGTACTTGGAGCCTTCCAGTAGACTGACATATAATCACGACGGAGAGAGAATTACAGTTCACATCTTTACAGAAGTTCTCTGCTCTCCGTTGGAGTTCTCAAGAAAAGAGGTAGTCCAACAATCCTTTGCTTTCCCCCAAATAAATACAATTTACTGCCCATCGGAAAAAACCTCAGGAAGGCACTAAATCATAGGCCTGGAATTACAGTTGTCTTCTTCTTCTCCCTCTCCGTGGGTGATCAGTTAGGATGGCCACTAGAACAGCTCTGGGAAAAAAATATGCCACCAACCCAATCTGGTCTCCTGTTAGTTGTGGTTAATTAAAAGGGTAACAAACTGAAATAAGAGAGCAGGGGAGGAAAAAGGAGTTATCAGTTGGTTTTAGTTAAGGGAAGCATAGCCCAGGACACTAGTCTGAGATTCACGCTTCACTCTCCAAGTGGCCTGCTTAGCAAGCACTCATCTTCCTTCAATTTGACATGATAATAAACATGTACGACAAGTGTAATTATAAATAGGAAACCGAGGTCACAATGGGATGCTATAAAGCGGAGAGAAAACAGCTTTTCTTAGACCTGGCTAGCTCTGCTCTGGGGAAAAAAAATGAAGCAGTCAGAGTTATTAACAACATGTAAGACTTCCAACCTCTGGGAAATGACATCATGGACCAACTTGAGAAGTCTCTGTTGACCTTCTCATCCATCAATGATTTCTCATGTGTGTCAGTATGAGATGTCTGACTAGTGAGAGCTCATGGAAGACTTACTTTCCTCCAGGTGATGATGGGTATTTAAAACAATATCACTTTATTTTCAGAATAGCTTTCACTCATTTTCTGAGAACAACTGATGGCTTAACAGCTATCTGTCCTCATTCACTCCCAGGAGTTACTGCAGAATGATAGAATCTCAGAGTTCGAAGAGATCTCAGAGACCATCAATTCTGCCTATACCTGAACAAGCATCTCTTCTACAATGTCCCCAACGAGCACCATCCAGCCTTGGCTTGTAGACCTTCTAGTGCGGAAATGGCTCTTATCTCCAGAAGGTAGTCCTTGCTATTTGGGAACAGCTCAAATTATTAAGATGCAATCCATCTTTCTCTCTCATTCATTCTTTCTAGTTACCTTCTTGGCCAGAAAGAACAAGCCTCATCCTTCCTTCTCTTGATAATCCTTTAGATATTTGAAGACAACAATCATGTTTCCCCAAAGTCATCTCTTTTCCTTTATATATTTTTAGTACAAGAGGATGTCAGAGCATTAATTTCCATAGTCAGATAACAATTTAGACTGGAATAGCTTCCTATTTAGGAAATGACTAGCGTGAAGAACAATATATCCAAACCAAAAAGAAGTATCAATTTAACTGTGTGCAAAACTCCCATTCCGGAGGACAAAGAGGCAGCATAACTCACCAGAAAGAACAATGATCTGGAATCATAGGACTTGGGTTCAAATTGGACCTCAGATAATTATCATCTGTATTAGCAAGTCACTGAGAAAAATAATAGCTTCCTCACCTAGGATGTGAGGGGACTTACTATAAATGGTCACTGAATTACGTCGCAGTTCTAAATTTTTTTTTTAGATTTTATATTTTGTGTGGCATTAAGTATAAACTCCCGGATCTACATCTCTCCTCTGTCTAAAAAAAAGTGGAGGAGAGGACACTAGATGGCCATTAGGGTTCCTTCAAATTCTAACTCTATGACCCTAAGATGTGTTCTGTTGGTATCATCATAGCCAGGAACAACGGCTATGGGGTCAGTGAAATGAGTATTAATTTTGAAATTAGCCCTAGTTCAAATCTGACTTTACTTAGCCTCTCCCCTCTCTGGGCCTCAGGACCCTTATCATTAGATTAAGTGACTTTTAAGCCCTAATAAAGTTTAAAACACTACTAGCCAAAGAATAGATGCCAATTTGAACTGACAACTTCACCTTGAGAAATCACCTCAGCTCAATCTATTCAGGAGATAGAAAGTTGTCTTGGAGAACAATTACTCCCTTCTCCCTCTCACTGTTTGGTCACCAGGGAACCGCAAGATGCTTTTCCCTCAATTAATTGAGAAATAACACTATGTGTTAATGAGTCATTCACAGCCAACGTACACTAAATTTGTCATTGCCACTTTTATTTAAAAAATGATTCGATAGCATCTCCTTTTCCCCTCATAGCAAAGCTGAAGAGTGACAGATGATCCATCAGTTTATCGGCTGATTTTTAACTACAGCATTTTGCATTCATTATTCCCTACTTAAATCACTCTCTAAAAAGAGGGAAGAGCTTATATCTGCCTCTTGACACTGGAGAAATTAGACAGGGCACCATTAAGATAAGTGCTTCTCCATCGTGACAGAATATCAAACACGTAGACAGAGAATCAAGTTGGAGGGATGATATTACATTCTTCCATCTCTCTCATCCATCCTTCCCCCCCAGTCCCAAAATAGGTCTATCAGACCAAGCACTCAGAGGGTTTCTTCACCTATGAAAGTCAAAAAATTTACCCAAAGAAGAAAAAAGTAGACTTCCACAGTGGCTAAAGAATTACTCTATTCTTAAAAAAAATTACATCCCTCAATCATTCCTTGGCAGCTAGAATTATGGGTCTATTTTCCTAAGTTTTTCTTTCAAGGAACTGTTCACCTAGGATTTGATTAGGAAGTCTCAGGATCTGCTTATGCAGACTCATGGGAGTTTCTGCCTATTTAAGTGAATGGGACACCCATGGAAAACCTAAAGATCAAGGATTATTAATTTCTTTGGAATATCTGTATGGGCAGCAGAATGAAGAGGAAAAGAACACTGGGTCTGAAGAGTGAGGGGAGCTTCATTTACAACCTTTCTCTGTTCCTTCCCATGGTGTGACCATAGTCAAGTCATTTCCCCTCTTGTGGCCTCAGTTTTCTTCTCTGTAAAAAAGGATCAAACTAAATGACCACAAAGAAAAAAGGGTCAAAGTAAATGAATTTTTTCCAACTCTAAATCTATAATCTTAAGAAAATGAAAAGTAAATAAATACAAGGTAACTTTTGGAAGGAAAGAACATTAATAACTTGGCATGGCAGGTGATAGAGAAAGGCTTCCTGTAGGAGGTAAAAAAAACTAAATCTAAATGAGTCTAAGAGGAGAAGAAGGAGTGCATTCTAGAAACTGTACACAGACTAGAAAAACCATTGAAGGATGGAGATAGAAAATTCAGGTGAGTAGATCAGTTTACAAAGAACATAGGAGAGCATGAATTTTAGGAATATTAATTTAACAATGGAGTGTTAAACTGATGGCTCCAACTGATGGAACAGAAAGAGAAAAGAATGGAGATAAAGAGACAAATCAGAAATCTGTTGTCATTGATCAAGTGGTGAAAAGAATATTAATTAGCATGATGGCGAAATATGAGATGAGATAGGTATGGGAACAAGAGATCTTGTGGACCAGATCTTGACACCATTTTGGAAGGAAAGGGAAGAATCAAGAATGGCTCTATGGTTAAAAATGTGGGTGTTCTCCTTCCTCATCTCCTAGAATCAATGCATCAGTGAGCATTTTATCAAGCAACCAATCAAGCAACCAATCGATCAACTTATTCAACACTTAATATATATATACATATATATGTATATGTATATATATATATATATACATACATACATCAAGCACTGTTCTATATATACATACATACACCAAGCACTGCTCTATGCTGAGCATACAAATACAAAAGTAAGATGGTCCCTTCCTTTAGGATGCTTTCTTTAAGGTTCAACCCATAAGTCACCTTTCTCCAGAAAGCCTCCTCTGCTCCCCAGAAGTAAAAGGGTATGTTTCTCAAATTTTCCTAAAGCATTCAGTTTAGTTCCCTCCCCTGGCCCCCTTAAGTAGTTGCAGCTAAGGGGCAGAGTGGATAAACTGTGGAATTAGAGTCAGGAAGATCCAAGTTCAAATCTGACCTCAGACTTCCAGTCATGTTTGCCTAAATTTTCATCATCTGTAAAAAGGAGATAATAATAGCAGGAATCTCCCAGGTCTGTTGTGAGAAAAAAAGAGAACAGTCATTTGTAAAGCATTTTGAATACATAGAAATGCTATATAAATTCTAATTATTATTAATATGAGAAAATATTTATAAAGCATTTTGTAAACTGTTCCATAAATGTTAGTTTGTTCTTTTGGTTCTGCCTATTTCAACCTGCATGAATTTGTACAAGCCTTTCTATGGTTCTCTGAATTCCTCAACACTGCTAGTTGCCCAAAGTATTCCATGATATTCATATGCTAGCTTTTTTAAATTTCATTCTCAAGTGACAGAAACCCACTTCATTGCCAGGTCTTTGCTGCCACGAAGAGTGCTATTAAGAACATTTGGCTATATATTGGGGCCTTTGTTTCTATCTTTGCTCCTTTGGGGTACATGCCCAGAAAAGGGATCACTGGGTCAATGGGAGGGACAATTTACTTTTCTTGCATTATTTCAAATTGACAGCCCAAACAATTAGACCAATTCATGGCTTGAACAGAGTATTAGTGTGTCTATCTTCTCCCAGTCCCTCCAGCATTGACTCTTCCTGGTTTGCATCATCTTTGCAAGTTTACACAAATTACAGATGAAATCTCAGAGTTGCTGTCTTTTGCATTTAATTTACAACTAATGATTTGAAGCAAGTTTTCAAATGGTTATTTTCAGTTTGTGGCTCTTTAAGAAGACTTTATTCATAGAATTTCCATTTATTAACTATGTTTAATGATTATATTCCTAGAATTCAGGATGGTATCTGGAACCGAGTAGTTGCAAAATAAATGTCTATGGAGTTGCTTGTTAAACTTAATCTTTTTTTCTGAAGAGAACTTGGTTCCATAGCATATAAAGCATTGGACTTGGAACCAGGTAGATCTGTGTTCAAATTCTGACTCAGACAATGTGATCCTCATTGTCTCTTCACCTCACTGTGTCTCAATCCTTCACCTATTAAATAAGAGAGAGGGAGTTGGACTTGATGACCATTCTAGTTCCAAATCTGTGATCCTATGGAAACATTTCAGACTGGCTTTACCCAGAGTCTGAATTACAGAAAATACGCCCAGGTAATAGACCTCTGGATGGAGATAGGCCATTATATATGAAGGGAGAAGAAGGGGACGAGAAAGGGAGACCGAGACAGAACCATAGTTGCCAAATAGTAACAAACATATAGATAGATAGATAGACATATGTGTATATACAAATACATACATACATGTGAATGGTCATCATAACTAAAGAGGGTAAAGACCGAAACCTCTTACTGCCTAATCACAGAAGACACTGCAGCCCAGTAGAGGATCAGAAATTCAGTTAACCTCAATGAGAAGAAAAAAATCTTTGCATCTGATGCACAGAATGTTCTCCCCTCTTGTCTCTACTTCTTGAAATCTCTTGCTCCCTTCACACACCTAACCAATGCCTTGTGTTCTGCTCCTTCCCCACCTTCACCACCAATAATTTTCATATACCTTGTATTTATCTCTCCATGGATATGTTGTTTTCTTCCAAGGAATATAAGCTCCTTGAGGGCAGAATCTCTCCAACATGGAGCATAGTGCCTAGGAGACAGTAAGTGCTTGATGAGTCCATGGGGGTAGGATGTAGTGGAAATGAGAGCAAAGATACCCAGTTAAGTGGGCAGTCCTGAGTAGCCAAGACTTCAGAAGTGTCATTCTTGAAATAAAGTCATTTCTGACTCAGAAAGGAGGAGGAAACTTGCTGGCTAAAGGCTGTGGCAGCTTTGCCTTAATGACTGTGATATTTCACAGCCAATACCTTAACAAGTATCCTGGGAAAAACCCCAGTCGACTCAGTCATTTAAAAATAATGAAGGAGGAAGAAAATTTTTGGAGCAGAGTCTGAATCGTGTAAACCTGCAATTATTATAAAATAAAGAGCGAAAAATCTCAGAAGTACCAGACAGTAGGGGGGCTGATCATAGAGGTGACAGGCCCAAGCTTCTCACCCAAGAGAAAACATCAGCAAGAAATAAAAATCCCTTCTTATACCTTTCTTAAAATATGATGGCAACAGTAAAGAGAGTGATTTTTCTTTTCTATTCCTTCCTCCTTTGGAAAAATATTGTTCACTTTGAAGTGTGTGGCCGGACAGCTTCAAAACCAGCTCTCCTTGCCTAGATTACTGTAATAGGCTGCTAACTGACCTCCCTTCCTTTGACCACACTCCCTTCCCCCTTCTCATCCAACATAGGCTCCACACTACTACCCAAGTCATGTCCATAAAAGATCACTCCATGGCACTCTGCTTCACCAAAATTGTCAGGGATGAGTCATTGTCAATGAAAAAACTTCAAACACAAGATCCTCAAATTCAAGGCAATTCACATTCTGCATCCAGACATCCCATGTCCCCTTCTACTCACTATCAAGGACTTTGTGGCTCTAGTAAATTTAAATTCATAATACTCCTCAACTCCCATTCTTGAGCTGCCTTCTTTTATATCTTGCACCTTTACTCATGACTTGGCCTCTCTCTATCAGTGAAACCAGGCAGAACCTAGTTCCTACCTTTCCTTACATCCTCTACATGCTAGAAAAACTAGACTATTTCCTGTTCCCATGGTTTAGCATTCCAAGTCCTTTCTCCCTTTTCCATTGGGGTTCAGAAGAAAGTGTGGGGGATTGGGTGTCATTGGACCTGGTTCAAATCCCATTTTTGCTGCTCACTACTTATGTGACCTTAATTCTTTGAGCAATCCTTCCTCGTCTGTAAAATGAGGTCCTTGGGTGGTCTATGACATCCCTTCCAATTCTAAATTTATGATCCAATGATCCATCTTGAATTTCCATGGTTATGCACAGGCCCTCATGACTGGAATAATGTACCTACCTCCTCACTTCCACCTCTTAAAATGCTTGACTTCCTTCAAAGACTCAGCTTGGGTCCTATCTCCTACAGAAAGTCTTCCCTGATACTACTAATTGCTATTGCGCTCTCTCTCTCTCTCTCTCTCTCTCTCTCTCTCTCTCTCTCTCTCTCTCTCTCTCTCTCTCTCTCCTACAGTCATCTTTTATTTATTCCCTTAAATACATCACCCCTCCTCTCCCCAACCTGCCAGACATCCATCATCACTACCAGAAGAATATCATTTTCTGGAACTCGGGGACAATATGTTTTGTTTGTTTTTTTTATTTTTAAAACTTAAGGACTTTGTATAGTAGGTACTTGTTCAACTTGGTATGAAATGGATTCTGCTGCTCCTATTCTCCCCTATCTCTTCTGCTCCTCTCCTTGGTAGCATCAAGTACCTCTCTTCCTTCAAGGCCAATTCAGATGCCACCACCTCCAGGAAGCTTTCCTTGACCCTTGCCCAGCTGAAAATGATTTCTCCTGTCTTAAAGTTCTCCTGGCACTTCATCTGGTTCTCTCCTCTTACCTCACTCTCTCTTATATATCATCATAGTTAATATTCTTGTTCTCTTCCTATTACATTATAAATTCCTTGTGAGCAGGGTCTGAATGAGGTCTATCTTCATATTGCCAGCACCCAACACAGAGACTTGCCCAAAATCAGTTCATTTAGCATTTTGATTGAACGATGACTTTATGAAAAGACAAGTGCAAAAAAGGGCTACATTTGTAGTCAAAGGACCCAGTCCTTCCCACTTTCTAGTTATGGGATCCTGGTCAAATTATTTAACTTCTCTGGCTCTGTTTCCTCATCTATAAAATAAAAAAGTTGATTAGATAGACTGCAAGTTTATTTCTAGTTCTCAATATATAATCCCAGGACCTGAGTACAAATCATGGCTTTGCTATAAACAAACCTCATGACTTTGGGCAAGTCTCTTTACTTTCCTTTGCCTTGGTCTTCTTCTCTGTAAAAACAAGAGGATTGGATTACATGCCCTTTGAAGTCCTTTCCAATTCTTAAAATATGATCCTGTCATCCCATGAAAATGAATGTAATGAGACTGAGAAATGTGCTTATGGCAAAGAAAGCAATGGAGACCGGAGAATCATTCTCATTAAAAACAGAGCTTTGACCCTTGGAAGCTGCTATTGAGACTACTAATGAGGGAGGGAGTTAGCAGGAATCTAGGATCTCAGGAGCACAGGCCAAGGAGTCTGTGGGCTCAACCATAGCAAGCATATGTCCTGACCACCACAAATAGGTAAGACTCTGGCTTAAAGCCTAGAAAAATTGAGTCTCAGCTTTTGCACCCAACTCATTAATTACTAAGTAAATAAGTCAATCCATCAGTACAGAAATTCTAAGTGTGTCTCGGAGCTCCTACCTGGCAAAGCTAGAGAGCATGAATCCATTGGCTTGTGGATTCCAAATTAGTGGAGTCTGGTAGAAAGACAAATACTAGATTTGGAGTTAGAATAAAGCATAAAACTTCAGCTCAGATTTGAAAGCCTTTCACAATGTGGCTCCAGCATAACCTTCCAGGTTGATGTCAAATTACTATGCTTCATGAATTCTTTAATCCAGTCCAAATGACCTTGTGACTGATCTCCATACAAGTCATCCCATCTTCTTCTTCTGTCTCTTTGGACAGATGGTACCCTATGTTTGGAATGCACTCACTTTGATTTCATTTGATCACTAGTCTTTGTCAAAGCATAGATAAAGGGCTGGCTCCTACAGGAGGTCTTTGCTAATCTCTCTCCATTCCCTCAGCAAGAAGCTGCTTGAAATTGAAATTGCTTTGTCCTAATCCTACTAAAGTTTTTCATACTGTATAGTCTTCCCATAGAATCAATCAATAAATAAATAAAATTAAGTTGATCATGTGCCAGGAGATGTTCTAGGTGCTAAAGATACAAAAAAATTTAATAACCCTTGGTTTCTAGAAACTTGTGTTCTATCGAGATGAATATTTTTTTTTAAAAAAAGAGGGTTTTTTGAGGGCAAGGACTTTAGAGGGGTTTGTCTTTATGGTAGCTCAATTGTCACCTCCAGATCTTCCTAGATTCCCTTTCCCCCCAGTTGTCAGTGTTGTCCTCCCTACTTTCAAACTATTTTGCATTACTTTGTATAAAGGTCTGATTTAAGATTTCATTAGTCCAAGAACTCCAGGGTGAGGAAACTCCCTCTACCAATGCAGGTTAGCCCCATAGCATCTTAGAAAGTTGCCTAGAGAACTGATTTTTCATCTTCATATAGCACATGGTAGGCACTTAGAAATGTTTGGTAATATAAAGGGGCTTAGAATAAGAGCTCTGCTATTTACCTCGGGCAACTAACTGCAACACTCTGGGCCTCAATTGCCTCACTTTTTAGAAGCATTTCATGACCTCTCTGGTCCTTCCTGGTACTGAAGTTCTGGTCCTGTGAACCCAACTGACTTTCTCTATCCTTGTTGTGCCATCTTAAATTGACATTTTAATGCAAGCATTTTCCAGTGTGCTCACCTGTGGCTGTCTGACACCCAAAGCTGTAGCCAAGGCCCAATTTATTCATGAACTCCTGTTAATAGTGGTTCTCTTCTGATTAAAATTAAAGCTGCAGGTGTGGTTGATTAAATTGTCCAGATAATTAAAAGCAAGGGGAAGCCCTAAGGAGGCTGCCCTCCTTCTCCCACTAAGGGTACATACCAAAGAGACCCCTGACTTAGCCTCTGGGTGCCTAGTCCAACAGCCTTAGTTCTGACTCTGACAAGCAAGATAACAGAGATCAATAATGCCCCAATTCACATTTGCACAGACTTGGCTTTGGAGCCACCTGTTAGAGATCAAGAAGTGTGCTACAGGAAATCAAATTCTGGCCTCGGAGCCAAGAAGAGCTGCATCAAGTCTCATCCTTGGCACAGAATGACTACATGACCCTAGAAAACATATAACTTCTTAGTATCCTAGAAAATTCTCTAAGAGAGAGTCAATCTGCTTTGATAGTTTTCTCATCTCTGAGTTTCTTATATCAACTAAAGGTAGCTAGGAAGGACAGAGCTGGACAAATAAGAGCTCAAGTCCAACCTTAGATACTTACTAGCTGTGTGATCCTGGGCAAGTCATTTAACCTTATTTCAGACTCAGTTTCTTTATCTGTAAAATGGGGGTAATAATGGTACTTTGCCTCAGAGTGTTACGAGAAGCAAATTGTATGATATTTGTGAAAAATGTTTACCACAGTGCCTGAGGAAAACAACCACACCGACCTCATAAGGTTGGTATGAGCATCAAATGTAGTAGAAGATATGAGGTACTTTGCAAATGTTAAAGTGCTATATAAATGCTAGCTATAATTCTTACATTATTAAACTGATTTTACACATCTCCCCCTTGCTATATGTTCTATATAAACTGCACATACTAAACATCAACCTACTCACTCCAACCTCTTGGAACTTCCAGTTCCCATCAGGGCCCAGTTCAGGTGCCACCTCCTACCTAAGTTTTTTCCTTATCCCCTTTCCCAAATTCTCTCTCTCTCTCTCTCTCTGTGTGTGTGTGTCTCTCTCTGTGTGTGTGTCTCTCTCTCTGTCTCTCTGTGTCTCTGTTTCTCTCTGTGTCTCTCTCTCTCTGTCTCTCTCTGTCTTGCTCTCTGACACACACACACACACACACACACACACACACACACACACACACACACACACACACACATACAGCTTAAAACTATTTTGGATAGGGATAGGGGCCTGACTTGTGATTCACTAATACTAACAACTCCCAGGTGAGTAAACCTCCTCTACAAATACAGGTTAGTATTGTAACTTAGAAAATTAATTAAAAAATTGATTTATCCAGAGTCATATGTTATGTATCAGAAGTGGGATTTGAACTCACATTTCTGCATCCAAGGGCAGCTCTGTATCTACAAAGCCCCGATATCTCGCTTATAACTTTGCATCTGGCTATCTATGTTGAATCATCCATTAGATAGTGAGCTCCTTTGAAAGCAGAGAATGGTTGATTTTTATGTTTTACCTTTTTCTGTATCCTTAGCCCTTAGCTTAATGCCTAGCCCATAGTACTTGGTTAATAAATGGTTGCTAACTAACTCCTGTGTATATTTCCTTCACTGTATGTGCACATTTTCTTCCTCCAGTACAGTATAAGATCCTTGAAGCCAGGAATGGATTCATTTTTGTCTCTGTATCTGTTGGGTCTATCACAGCACTGGGCTCATAATACCTGGTTAATAAACCTTGTTGAATTGAACTGAATAACATGGTTTCCAAGCCCTCCAATATCCCCACTGGTCTACTCAGACTGAGCATGCTCCAGGTTGTCAATGTCTTTGCTAAAGAGTAATGCTGAGAGCTATGGGGACGATACAGTATGTGGCCTAACCTGAGGCGGATAATTTCAGGATTATCACCTCCCATGCTTCAGACTCCAAAAAGAGTGCTTAGTCACAATTCCCACAGTCGGTTTTTGTACACATGATTTATTTTAATCCAAGCATAGGAATTTACATTACTACCATAACTACCTTATTAAAATCAATCTATATTCCTGTGAGCTGAAATCTTTTGGAATCCTTATTCTATTTTCCCAAATATGAGCTAGGCTCCCATCTTTGGACCATCTATGAATCTAAGCTATGCCTTAATTCAAAGTATCAATAAAATACTAAATAAGCATTATGATTCACAAGACTCATCAGTCCTTTCAAGTGAGCAATGTCACTGCTTGGACTTTATCCCAAAATTTCAAAAAAGAGGGGAAAGGAATTATCTTTACAAGAAGATTCTTTTATTGTTGTTGAACCATTTTTGATCATGTGCTACTCTTTGGGATCCTATTTTGAGCTTTCTTGGCAAAGATACTGAAACCACTTGCCATTTCTTTCTCCAGAAAGTTATTTCCAGATGAGGAACTGAGGAAAATAAGATAAAGTGACTTGCCCAGGATCACACATTTTAGGCTGGCTAGGTGGCATAGTAGATGGAGCATTGGCCTTGGAGTCAAGAGTATGGAAGTTCAAATCTGGCCCCAGACACTTGATTCTTACTACCTGTGTGACCTCGGGCAAGTCACTTCACCCTGATTGCCTCACATCCAGGGCTATCTCCAGTTGTCCTGATTCATATCTAGCCACTGGACCCAGATGACTCTAGAGGAGAAAGGGAGGCTGGTGTCTGTGCATAGCACCCCTCACTCAAATCTAGTTCATGTGCTTGTCATGGTATCATTTTCTGATGTCATGGTCTTCTTCAAAAATGAGAGACAGGGTGGCTAGGTGGTGCAGTGGATAAAGCACCGGCCCTGGAGTGAGGAGTACCTGAGTTCAAATCTGGTCTCAGACACTTAATAATTACCTAGCTGTGTGGCCTTGGGCAAGCCACTTAACCCCATTTGCCTTACAAAAAAAACCTTAAAAAATGAGAGACAAATAAGTATTAATAAATATGGAAATAGGTTAAACATGATTATGCATATGCAACCTATAACAGATTGTTTGCTGCCATGGAAAGGAGGGAGGGAAGGAAGGGTGGTGGAAAAAAATGAAACTCAAATGTTTGCAAAAGGATGAATGCTGAAAACTATATTTGCATGTCATTGGCAAAAATAAAAGTTTTGATTTAAAAAAGAGCATGAATATGAATCATGTGGAGAAAGTCAAAATGAAGAGATTAATTACTAGAAACAGACTAAATGAAAATTGATTATGATTATATAGGAAGTCATATTCCCCTGATGTCAGGAAATCTTGAAGTCAACAGAAGAAGAGGATGGTAGAGGATGCGATGGATAGATACTGTCATGGAGATAACTTGAGTAGACTTCAAAAACTAGTGGCGGCTAGAAGGGTCTAGCATGCTATGGGCTATGAGGTCATCAAGAGTCATACATGACTCAACAACGGAACAACAAAATTTAGGTAACAAGTTGAGGAAAAGAGGTGAAAAGGTGGAAGATATGAAAAAATAAATCATACATGTGACAATATTTTACTGCCTTTGGGGGATAGTAGGGATGAATCTGTTATTTTTCAACATGGAAATGTTCCAGGGTAGAAGCTCCCTCCCTCTTCTGATGAACATCAGTTGTTCATTTACAACTGTTCTCAGAGAATTATATGGGCCACTGCAAAAGTTATGTGCCATTTTGTTTCAGAGGCAGGACTTGAACTCAGAACTTTCTAATTCCTGGGCTACACCTCTCTTTGCACCAAGATGTGACAGAGAATGGAATTGTGATTTCATTAGTTTAGGAGACTAATGAGGAAGCTCACTTTACCTTTACAGGTCAAACTCTTTTCTACAATTTAGAATCTTAGAAAGTTGCCTAAGGGACTCATAGATGCAGTGATTTGTCCAGGATCCACAACCAGTATATGTGAAAGGTAGTTTTTGAATTCAGGTCCCTGACTTCAAGGCGAGATCTCTATTCACTTCACCACTGGACTAATTCTATTTACTATACTATTTACTTTTTTATTGTTTTGATAGGGTCATGGGCTTCCTGGAGATGACTCTGCAGATTCAGATAAGAAGCCCATTCAGATAAGAAGCCCATCAAAATCTTTGCAGCTTATGAGATTTCCACCCTTGATGTCCCTTAGATTGTCATCAGACCTCCACTACACCCTCTCCTATTCCTTTAGAATTTCATGGCTAATAAGTCAAGGCTTAAATATTTCCTTTATCTCCAAATAGTAAATGTAGATAGGACCTGGAGTTCCATGAGCACATTAGTGTGCAGTCTTCATAAGACATTCCAGATCCACACCACACCACACCCCCCCCGAAATATTCTTTCAGGCCTCATTATACAGATTATCCTTCCCTGAAATTAAACTTTTCCAACTGTTACACCAACATTAAAGATTCATACATAGAAACGATGAGTAGAAAATGAAGCTAATTAGGTCAAATTAAAAGGAGAATCACTTGGAAATAATTAATCCAATCCTTCAGAAAGTCTCATGGGATATATTTGACCTCTTGCCAAAGTTCATGAGAGTTGTAAGTCTCAGCTCTCACCTGAACAATATTTTCCCCATGGGATGGACATCATGTGTCATTGGATGGGCAGCCCATTTGACCCCATAAAAATTCATTAAGCACTAGGTTTAAGACATTGTGTTTGAGCTTGTCTCTGTCTTGGGAGATAATGGTGATACACAATGACCTGGATCCATAATCAGAAGTGACAAGGCTTGTCTTTGGGAGATTGGGCAGCTCCAGAGCAAATACAGAGATTGCAAGACATGGTAGATATCATGGCAGGGTTGGAGTAAAGATGACCTGAGTTCTAATTCTGACTCTGCTATTGATTAAGTGCAAATTCCTGGGCACATCTCAGCTTCAATTTTCTCACCTGTAAAATGAGGATAAGAATTTCTCACAGGGTTGTTGTGAAGATCAAACCTGATACATACCTTTTTGATACATCAAACCTGTAAAGTATTTCACAAGCCCTAATCATTATTATTATTCTCTAAGTCTATTATTAGTAGTAGTATTAGTGTCATCATCATTATTATTATTGCTATAATTCTCTCAGTGATACTATATGGTTGCAGGTCATGGGGTAAATCATGATCTTAAAAGAACCTAATTTGAGGGGTGGCTAGGTGGCGCAGTGGATAGAGCACCAGCCCTGGAGTCAGGAGGACCTGAGTTCAAATCCAGCCTCAGACACTTAATAATTACCTAGCTGTGTGGCCTTGGGCAAGCCACTTAACCCCATTGCCTAGCAAAAACTAAAAAAAAAGAAAGAAAGAAAGAAAGAATCTTAATTTGTATGGTAACCCAAAGGACAATAGCAAGAGGCAAAGTAGGTGTTATTAGGGGATTATACATTAGCAGTAAGATCACACAAAGTAACAGAACTAACATCACAATTGGTACAAGAGGCAGACAAAACATGTAGCAAGACTTGAGAGAAAGCTTACCACCTGAACTTGGAAGTGACCTACCCTGAGTTTGAATTCCAATTTTTCCACTTATTCCCTTCATGACTGGGCCTCAGTTTTCTCTACAGTAAAATGGTGAGAGTGGACAAAGTGCCTAGTCCCTATCTCAGATCTTAAGATTATATGAATCTTAATCACTCTCTCTGGGCCTAAATTTCCTCAGCTGTGAAAAGAGGAAGCTGAACTAGATTTCTTTGAAGTCTCTCCCAATTCTATGATCTTCCAAAAGATTTGATCCTTCAGAGAAAGATAAGCATCCATCAATTGTGGAATGACTGAACAAGATAAGGCATATGAATGTAATGGACTCCTATTGTACCCTAAGAAGTGACCAAGGTTCAATTTCCGAAAAACTTGGAAGACTTATATGGACTGATGCAGAATAAAGTGAATAAGACCAGGAGAACAATTTATACAAAAATGGTAACACTGTAAAAACATAAAAACTTTATAAGATTCAAGAACTCTGATCAGCACAATAAGCAAGTATATTAACCATCTCCTGGAAGAGAAATGACCAACTCAATGCAAATTTGTGTGTGTGTGTGTGTGTGTGTGTGTGTGTGTGTGTGTGCATGCATATATATGGGTATGTATATATGGAGATAGTTGATGTGAGAATTTATTTTATTTCATTATGCATATTTGTTATAAAAAGCTTTTTTTCTTTTGTTTTTTCAATGAGGGTGAAAAGAGGTAGGAAGGAGAAAAAAATAAATTTTTGTTCATGGAAAATATTAAATTAAATTTTACCAAAAGAAGATGGGTGCTCACTTCTATCCACCAGCATCCCTTCTCTTACCTCCCTAATACCTTCCTTCAAACTATGATTCAAAACTAGATTTCCTGAATCCCTCATACCCTGACATGGATATTCTCTATGGGTCATTTATGTCCCAGAATCCCATCTTGTCATTCCACTGAGGCCCAAGCCAAACCTGGGGCCAAATGATTGCTGAGAGGGGCCCTGCATGTACAAAGACTTTCCCATAGAGAAGGAACCCATGCTATTTTTCTGTAGCTTTACATCTAGGTTTGAGGAACAAGATGCCCCTTGCAGATAAGCTCATCAATTCTAAACTCATCACCAACTCAATCCCTGATTGACTATATCCTCTGTTTGGAAAGCTGAAGGATGGAAAACTGAATTCCTTCCAATGCCTTTACAGAGGGCAGAGATTGGACTCAGCTCGCTCCTCTTTGTATCTGCTTCCCTGTCTGGTTTCAACTCCACGAAACAAAATGCCCCTACACTGGGTATCCATCCCTGTACCTCCCCACTTTCCTGTTTCCTTTAGAGTATTGTCTCCCACTTTAGATTGTAAATGCAATGAGGGGATAGATTGTCTTTTTATTCATTATATCCCCACAGCTTAGCACAGTAAGTACCAGGCATAATGTAAGTACTTAATAAATTTTTATTGAATTGAATTAGATTAGATAGAGAGGACTCCACTGTCCTGCACTCTGGTGAGATCACATTTAGAATATTGTATTCCATTTGGGGCTTCACATCTTAGGGTAGCTACTGATAAATATAAGAGTCTAGTTTCCCTGACAGTATATGAAGGAACTGGGGAATATTGTGCCTGGAAAAGAGAAGACTTAGCAGGGGATACAATAGCAGACTTCTACTATCTGAAGGGTTGACATGCAAAAGAAGGATTTGGTTGGATTAGTCTCAGAAGATAGAACTAGGAACAATGGTTGGAAGTTGAAGTGAGGCATGTTTAGCCTTGGCATAAGTGTAATGAGGATACTGGCCAACAAAGGCCAAATCCTAACACTGATCCTGAATTAATGAGGTGCTGACATTAGCACTGCCTCCCCCCAAATCAAAGTCACCCAAGTGTCAGAGCAGGGATCCCAAAACATGGTCTCTTCACACTCAGAGATTCTGAAATCTCAGACCCATTCCAGAATTTTGTCCATTATCCACACTCACTGCATTTATTATTCTCCCAAGGTTCCCCAGGTTTGTTTAATAACTTGCTTAGATGAAACAGCCAAGGATTTATTTAAACCCTTCTTTAACCTATTTGTATTTCCTATTTGTTCCAATTCTCAGGGTAATTTCTAGAACTCATCCCACACCAAGTAGAATGTCTTCCTTTTATTTGTCTGCCTACATCCTGGATTTATTCTCTTCTAGGAATTCAAGGATTTTGAGTAAGCATGTCAATCCTTCATGCTGCTTACCCTCTGTGGAGTACTTTTCACACTCATGAGCTCATCTGATCTTCCCAGCCACCCTTTAAGGGCCAGAGAGACAAGGACAAAAACCCATTTCTTCTCAGACAAGAAAAGTGATTCCTAGAGTGGTGAATCTGCCAAAAGTCATACCACAAGTTGGCTTTCCTAATTCCAAAAACGCCTCCTAAACTAGGGAAAAATACCATTTCCTTATTTTTTCAATCTCTTTCTGATCCTATAGATTATAACAATGCCCTCTTGAAGTATTCAGCTCTTTCAAAATACAAGTTTTGTTGATTCACTTTTTTTAGGGTTTTTTTTTTTTGGCAAGGCAAACAGGGTTAAGTGGCTTGCCCAAAGCCACACAGCTAGGTAATTATTAAGTGTCTGAGACTGGATTTGAACCCATGTACTCCTGACTCCAGGGCCGGTGCTTTATCCACTATGCCACCTAGCCACCCCTTGATTCACTTTTTAAACATAACTGTCATTTTGAAATAACATACCCCCAAACAGGACTCTCTTGTAACCAAAGTCTTCAGTTTTCTAGACTTAAAAACTCCTGTATAGCTCGAAGCAAATTTTTCACCTTCTCTGAGCTGGGCAGTTCTAAGTTTTTCCTTATACCAAACCCAAATTTTACCTCTCTATAACTTCTACCTATTCCACCTAATTCAGCTTTCTGGGACCAAATGAATTAAGCCTCTACTCCACATAAAATATGGAAGAGAGCCCTAGGGTCCCTTCCACCTCTAAATCTATCATTCTTTTATCTCACTTTTTTCTAAGTTTACCCTCAATGAGGTCCTGGATCATTGCTTACTATTTCTTCTTCCTTTAAGCCCTATCATCACCCATAGGAACCCCAATTCTAAAGACAAAGAAAACAGAATTGAAGCATCCTAAGTAGTGTCCCTCACCCAAGAACTGTCCCATGCATGCAGACTTGAATGACTAAAAGAAATCCAGGCCATGCTGAAGAAATTAGGCAATGATCTGAATCATACTCCACCTCCTTTTTCTCTTGAGTTATTGTTCAGTTGCCATGGGAAACCATGTCGGGGGTTGTTTGCTGGAGGCAACAGTTTCTGGTCTCTGTGCCAGTACAAAGGCGAACAATTAGGAGTAGATGAAATGATGGTAATACAAGGGAGGAGAGAGTGGGCAAGGTATGAGAGTAGTGTCAGTGCAGAGCTCAATGATGTCATTGGTCCTCTTTGAACATGAAGGCTGAACAACAATGCAATCAGTTCACCACTGCACTCTCCACAGTTTCTATTTGAAATCTTTTCACCTCTGCTCAAGCCTCTATAACTTTGAGTAATGGTAATCATCATCATCATCATGGCAGCTAATATTAAACCTTATCATTTAATTTTAAAGTTGGCAAAGAACTTTAAAAACATTAAATGTTTGTGGTAACACTGAGAGCTAGGTACTAGTATTATACCCATTTTACAGATGAGGAAACTGAGGTTGAGAACAATTAAGTAATTCCTCTATGACCTCATCCAGATCTACCTGACTCTAAGTCATAGAGCACAGAAATCAGATTTAGTGATAGCAAAGAGCCTAAATAGGATCCGATGCAGTCACTACATTTGACAAGTGAGGAAACCATGATTCAGAGAGATTGAGAGATAAATGAGTTGACATATCTAAAGTGCTTTGAAATCTTCAAAGCATTGCATAAATGTTCATTATTATGAAAGGGTTAGGTCTGGAACTAAAAAAACCTGACTTCAAATCCTGTTTCAGACACTCAATAGTTGTGTGAACCTGGGGAAGTCACTTAACCTCTGTCTGCCTCAGTTTCCCCAACTGTAAAAGATGGATCATATAACCTACCTCTTAAGAGTTATGGGGGGGGGGATCAAATTAGATAATCTAAACTTCAGAGCATTATGTGAATGCTATTTAGTATTATTATTATTAGAATCATCACCACTCAAAATCACAGGTATAGTAGGTGACTGCCAAAAGAATCAAAAGGGATCTTTAAAATCATGTTGCCCAAACCTCTCATTTTAGAAGAAGGGAAACTAAGACCAAGAAAAGAATGACTCATTTAAGGTGACACAGTGAGTAAATAGCAAAATCAGAACTTAAGTTCATCTTCTCTCTCCAAATCTCATGATCTTTGCACCCCTCAACTTCCTTTGTACCCCTTAGCTTCCAATGTCCCTTCAAGACTCAGTTCAAATATGACCTTCTGCAAGAGAGGCTTTCTCCATGCCCTTCTCCATGTGTTATAGCTTTCCACAATGAAGTTACATTCCTTCTAATCTATATGTATCTGGTAAGAACCAATTTATGTACATTGTTGTCTCTACAAGGTAAGTTGCTAGAGGGCAGGGACTATTTTTGCCTTTCTTTGTAACCCTATCTTTGGTCTAATTTGTATCTATTCTTTGAAGTTTACACCAACTTCCTCTTTGAAAATCATGGTGCTTCCCAGTCTCTGATGACCTTATCATCATTTCATCTTCAATAAATCCAGACCTTGCCACATATTAGACAAGTCATATGACCTCTTATGATACTCAGTGTCTAATCCTAGGGCAAGGAGATGGCACAGTGGATAGAGCACTGACCTTGAAGTCAGGTAAATAAGAGTTCGAATCTAGCCTCAGACACTTGACACTTACTAGCTGTGTAACCTTGGACAAGTCACTTAAACTTGATTGCCTCACATCCAGGGCTATCTCCAGTCATCCTGATTCGTATTTGCCCACTGGCTCTTCCCTGGAGGAGAAAGTGAGGTTGGTGACTTAGCAAAGCAGCCCTCATTCAAATCAAAATCATGTGCTTCTTGGTATCATCTGCTTTGATAATGAAGGACAAACATCATCATCGTCTAGCCATGTTGGCCTCATTACTATTCCTTACAAAGAACAAGAATCTTCCATCTCCCATCTCCATGTCTTGGCCCAGATCTGGACATAATAAGTCCTTAATAAATACTTGTTCATTGACCTATGAAATGAAAGGGGTGGACTGTATAACACTAAGGATCCTTTTAACTCTAAATATATTATCCCATTGAACTATGTGCCACATGAGGTCTGAAAAAGAAGGTCATCGCTAACTGGAGGGGCCCATTACCGTAGACCTTAAAATTGCTTAAGTCAGAGTGAGCCTTGGGACACTGAGAGGACTAAAATAAGGAGATTGAATGCAATGACTTCAGAGGTGACTTCCAGCTATACATCTATGATCCAATGATTCTAAGTCATTGGACTTCTCTGGGACTCAATTCCCTCATCTATTAAGTGAAGGGGCTGGATTCAATGACCTCTGAGTCTCCTTCCCTCTATCTCTAGTTCTATGATCCTCCAATCCAGACCCCCTCCCTCACCCAGTGGAGGTAGGGGACCTCACCCATCTGCATAGTTTATTCCACAGTTGAAGTTTTCGGGGGCAGTAATTTGAGCAGATTCACATAAAATGCTGCTTCAGCTGCTGCCCATTTTGGCTAATGCTTACAGTGGCTGCTTGATTGAAGTGTGAGTTAATGCTGATTATACCACATAATGTATATTATATTCCAATACCCAATTAGCCCAGTCAAGGATGGTGCCCTTTCCATCACAATCACATTCTGTATTTTTTTTCCTGTGTACTATTTGTCAATAGAGAGTCCCTGCACAAAAAGCTACCTGGGAGTTACTGCCAGCTACCTCACCCCAGTGAGCCCTTTTCTGAGAACAAAGAGATCCTAAGACCATCAGATCACCAAGACCTCTTTCCACAAAAACACACAAAGCATGTTTTCTGCATCAGCTCCCTTGGATGTGGCCTTTTCACTCCCACACAGACCCTGTGCCAAGTCAGGGACAGACATTACTTTCTTCATCTATAAATGAGGAAACTGAGCCCTACAA